>NW_026848420.1:0-110988 GCF_030435595.1 Desarmillaria tabescens
CCACGTGGTAGGAGGTGGATTCCTGAAAAGGAACGTTTGGCCATGACGAGGACGTGTTATTTGGTCCATTCTCGCGGGGCTTAGCTTGATCGTGGAGCACGGATCCTATATTTGCGAGCGTGCCGTTTGCCTTTGGCGCGGTCGCGTAATCTTTTCATTGCTATCAGCCTTGCATCATACAATCCAGGTCGTCCATTTATTCTCTTCCCCTCTGGTGACCTGGGCAATCTCCCTCGCCACGATTCTATTCGCCTGCTCACTCGGATGCAGCTCATCGTACCTACATCGACTGTCAAACCGAGAACACCACAAATGGAATACACCCACCACAGGAAACTGTCCTTATCCGTCCCCTGCGCCGTCGTGCAGACAGGAGTCCCACCTCCCTCTGGAAATACACACGACACCACCGCACCTGTCACATTCAGCGGCGCTGTCCCGTTCAAGTACGCTGCTGGGTTATCATGCATATCCTGGAACAGCCCGTGCGAGTCAAAGATCCCGATATGAGCACCCGGAACGTCGGGCACCAACGCCTGCAGCATCGCTCGCGACAATGTGTTCCCACTCAGCACCAGCTCGCGCATAAACACGCTCCACTCCGACGTGTTCCGCGCCCCGCTAAAGTACAAGTTTGGGTACGAGTCTGGCGCATACAGAATCACCTCGTTCAGCAGCACCATCTACGGCACAGTTAGCTGGGATCTATTTCATCATGGTGGCACCCACATTCTGGACTAAAAAGTTTCTTGCCCCGTCCTCGTACAGCACCTTCACCCAATTGACCATACACCCCGCTACATCCACGATCGGCGCGCCATTGCTCCCTGTCACCAATGAACCCACTCCCACGTCATTAGTCCCAATCCACAGTGTGTACAGTGTCTCCTCCGCGTTCACCTCGATCGAGCCATTGTGTTTTTCCGCGAAATACAATGGAAGTTGGCTTTCGAATATCGACGGAAACAGTCGGGGCGTCAAGTTGTTGGAGCACGTTGCTCCAGAGCGTGCAAACGGGTACAACGTGAGGTTGGCGTACCCCGCTGCATAGACTGGCCACGCTGCTCCCCTATCACGCACGGGGACAATGTCCGTGTAGCTGTCTCCAAAGGTGACCAGGTTTTTGACTTGAACTGCGAGGGACAGCAGAGGAAGAGAAAGAAGGAGTAGGAAAGTCATCGAGAGTCAATGGAAGGGGCGTTTATGAGGATGATGCCTTGATGAAGTTTCTCCGAGATGGTATCCATGACCATTCAGCGAACAACTCGTCTTTCGCCGCACTACATAGTACACACCTATCCACCTACCGATCATCCCCACTCCGCATCTTCGGTCGTACAGGTACAATATTATCCGAACAACCCCTTCATTCTACTCACTGCCTGTAACTGGGACCAGTGATTCTGGTAGGGGGACGATCCTTCACCGTCACCGTTTGCAGCCTTGTGCTTCCACCACGAGACCAAGTGCCACCTGGCCAGCAATGATCAAGTCCGAAAGCGAATCCGAGAGCGGTGAACAAGCCTGGAGCTGTCAATTCGGTGGCGAAAAAATCATTCCCCTATGGAGGACTGCCACCTAGCCGGGTGCGTGCAGTCGCATAAGCTCGTGTAATACTGTAACCGTCTTCTGTATATCAACACGTCTTTTGGGGGATTCACCTCTTACGACGTCCTCGGCGTGGTCGCACAATGCTCACAGACGAACAGGACACCGCTGAGGAGGTAGATGCGCCACAAAGTAGCGTATATGGGTGCGTCTTCTTCCCGGCACCGCTCCACTTTGATTCAAGCCGTGTTGCGTGTTACCTTCTTTTAGTCCTAGGTACATCGGTCTGAGGCTTTGAGGGTTTACTCTCAACGTTATTTTACTAAATTTCCTTCAGTACTACTACTTTTCGCCGCGCTTCAGGATTCATTGTCATTTAGACATCGTTTTGGCAAGGTCGAAGATACACTATTCAACATCACGTTGGGACGACATTCGAGCAACAGCAATTGAGCGAGCATCTTGGGGACAAGAGAATCGAACAACGTCAGTCACTGTTTATATAAGCCCTTCGCGTACATACGCAGGTAGTCATATGTCTGTGTTTTCTTGTTGTTTTCCTCGTGTGTAGATGAAGAACAGAGAAGCCTGTGATATAGACATCATTCATGAGAGAAATTCGTTAACAGAAACCTGGAAATTACACTGGAACCAATGCAGCACACTATCAGAAGGACTATGTCGTCTGACGCGTGCATCGCAGTAACTCTGTTGCCATTCGAGCTCACTAAAACCACCGTGAAGTCACCGTACAGTCAGATGATAGATAGATACAAAAAGATCGTCGTATTCTTTACGCGACTGTACGCGCTTTACCACGACTTAGTAATAATTCTCTATAGAAGAATGGTTGAAGGACTTCTTCGCCATAGAAATGACGGTGTGACAAAGAATAATGCGATGATAGGCTACGAAAGAGGTGGGTCGCCAAGTTCACTCAGATGATCAGCCTTTGCCCTTGTATTCATCGGACTCGGACTCGGATCCGGACCCGTTCCAGACTAGCCAGCATTGTTCTCGCCTAGAACACTCTTCATCAATCTTGCCCAACGTCCGATTCCCGCTTCACCAAAGTGGGATTTTATGCTGGACAAGCCGCAGATCGGATGAGATGGCATGAAAGTCTTTTCAACGTACTTCTAGAGTCAGCCATGAACGGATAGGGAAGTTTATCACTCCTTCGGACTGTGAGGAAGTTTAAAACCGAGTATGCGATGTAACAAAGAGTAGATTCCCTATCTGTTAAGTGCACGTTCTCCAAGGACATCTCCCTTCCGTCCACGCTACAACACGTCGTCGATAGCAAAGAAGAGAGATGGCGGCTTCCTTAGTTGTCAAACAGAGAGTCGACACTTCAGAAGGATGTTCGCATCTTTCATGAAAAGCGGGCGAAGCAATAAAGGAGAGCGCAATGGTTGGAACTGCTGATGGATGAAGCCTCAGTATATCACCGGAACCAGTCAGGACGCACATCAAAGATAAACCAGCCCCCTCACCAAAACACCCTATGAATGACAGTGCCAGCCACCGTCGCAATTCATCCCATTACACCTCTAATCTATACACATCCTGAAGTTACGTGAAACCTACACATACAAAGCCCAAACTTCCCCAATCCCCACCATACCTAGCAATCGGCCTCGCCTTATGCGGGTGCCGCCCCGTCTCTGTACATAGATTACGGGTAGCGGTTAAAAAATGCTGAGTTAAAAAAAAAAAATGGTTGGAACTGACATAGGACGACATGTGACCGTGTTGAGCTCGAGGTTAGGGTTCCAGATTTGCCCCTAAGTTCACCGTCCGGAATCCATATTCCTCCGTTTATGGACTGTATACCTCTCTATGGCGTCGTGCTCATTAGTTGAGTACCTCGCGTCCACTTCGAGAAGGTAGTAGGAGGTATTCCCGAAAAGGGATATTTGGCGACGACGCGTTGTTTGGCATGAATCAGGTTCTCTGTCTCCGCGTCTTACCGTCATGCTTGAATTTGTATCTCCCCTTCGTTGCCTTCTTCGCTCCGCTTTACCTTTATTAAAGCTTTGTATTAGCTATCTTTCACCCATTTAGTCCCAGAAATGTCGGTAGGAATCTTTAATGGTTTATTCTCCACGCATTTTGCTAAATCTCTCTTCTTTTTTTTCAGCATTCCTTGCGCGTATTTCACTTAGTTCAAACCCGATGTTCTCCAGATTGAAGTTCTGCAGTGAGGGCGTCTCTCTCATTGTGAAGGGCTCGTTAGACGGAGGATGGTCATCTTGCAATATGGTACGTGTCTGCATTATCACAGATGTTTTGAAGTTAATTTTTTTCTTCTAGATCACTGAATCCATCTATTTTTCTTCCAAGTCCCTTCCCTTTTTCTTCATATTCTCCCTCTTCCTTAATATCGATTCACCTCACTGTCTCCACCGACTATATTACCTCTATCTTTAGCGGAACTCGATTTTCAGAGTCTCTCTGCTCAGTCACCACAGTGAGGAGGTCTCGTTTTACGTCGCAACAGCGTATCGCCTTCCGGCGAGCGAACTGGGCGAGGAGTCTGAGGAAGATTGAGATAATACGCGTCAACGAGATGAGAGTGCGTCACATGAGGGGTTATCAACAGTGTTGTACGGTCACCCGACCTTGAGCCGAGGTCAAGGTCGCCGGTCACGGAACTTTGGGGCGACCGTCGCTGGTCACCCAACCGAGCTGTGAGGCCGCATATGACGTAGCCTTGGACTTATTTGTATGGACCTGCTTTGTCACCATGGCCTCGGCATTCCGGTCCCTGCGTAGGCGACGTCGCCGTGGCGTGGGGAAAGTCAAGGTCATTTAATGACCGTGACCGTCATGACCTCGGTGACGGTCGCGCCCGCACAACACTGGTTATCAAGGACCTATATGGTGGAATGGAGCTTAGCTTGGCTCACGCAGGTTCTTGCAGGCTATTGCCACGATAATTCGGGATGGCCGTCATCGCCGTTCTCAGCCAAGTCCCAGTTCCAGTTCCAAAAAATGTCACAGGCTGTCACAAGGTTAGAAGCCCGAGTCCGAGAGCGAATGCGAGAGCGATGAACGAGGAAGCCATCTGACACTACGTTCCTCCGAATAACCATGTAGCCAAAGAATGCACATGGTTTTGCATGCATCTGTACACGAAGAGGTTATATATAATGTGACACCTTACAGATGCTGCTACGGCTATTCGATACCCTTGGCCCCAAGATGCTCATCGAAGTCCTGTTACTCTTATTCGCCTATTCTAGTAGATGGGGCGGCATTTCTGTAGTACTCGCACAGTCGGGTAGTACAGGAACAAGCTCCTCGGTAGTATCCACCACTACCGGTATACCGAGTTCCACAAGTGTCTCCACGGCTACGGTTACGTTTCTTCCAATCGGTTCGATTCCTCGTGATTACACACCGGAAGGACTAGAACAGTTATGGGATATCGTTCGTATTCTTGCTGACCTCCTCAGAAATCAACATTCCTGACTGATCTGCAGGTCGGGCCTGTCGAGCCGCCTCCATTCACCACTACCCGCGTTCCCACTGCAGCGGTGACCCTGCCGCCATCTCCCCCGCCTTTGTATCCATCCTTCTATGCTCAGGCCCCGAAGGATGTCTTGCCAGACTTGAAATTCCCCAAAGGCTTCAAATTCGGAGTCGCCACGGCCGCGTACCAAGTTGAAGGAGCCGCGAAGGATGAGGGCAAGGGACCGACAATGTGGGACTGGGCTACGAGACAGCCAAACGCTACATACGATAACACAACTGGTGAGTATGCGTGGTATCAGACCGATATTAATCATGTAACTGAGATCATTGCAGGCGATATTGTCGATCTTCAATATTTCTTGTACAAAGAAGACGTCCAACGGATCGCTGCTCTTGGTGTAACTGCACATTCCTTCTCGTACGTGTTGTAACTCATTCGACGCGACTTCTCTGAACAGCATTCTGTAGTATCTCGTGGGCAAGGATCTACCCATTTGGCGCTGCTAATTCTCCCATTAATACGGCTGGCATTGATCACTACTCTGATGGTATGATCTTATCTTAACAGTATCACAGGTGTGGCTGATCGTCTTTGCTGCAGTCATCGATTACCATTTGGATCATGGTGTGGAGCCTGTTGTAACACTATGTAAGGCCTTCTTTTGTCGCGTTCAATACTCCATGTTCACTATCGGAGAAATAGTTCATTGGGATACACCTCTAGCCCTTCAGGCGTACTACGGAGCTTTCACGTCGCCGCAAATAGTCGATGACTTTGTAAAGTGAGTGCTAGAAGGACGTTACTTTTTGTGTGCTTATACAATTTTCAGCTATGCCAAGACAGTATTCCAGGCATACAACGGCCGTGTTAAAACTTGGTGGGTGTCTGCAATTTGTTATCAAAGCAATGGGCTCAACTGCTTCAGGTATACCTTCAATGAACCGGGCGCTTATTGTAACAAGATTACAGCTTATCCTTTCAGTAAACATTCTGTAAATCAAAACCCTTCTCCGGAAACTTACCATTGAGACTAGATGTTACACTCGCGCCTAGTGTTAACTCGTCTACCGCTTTTTATCAATGTGCATACAATCTATGTATGTCCTGCATGCTTCTTCCTACCCTTGATCCTGACACTTTATCATAGTAAGGGCTCATGCAGGAGCCGTCAAGGGTCCGTCGATGTACCACGATAATCTACCACTCACTCATCCCTTTCCTTGTCAGCATTCCGTGAAATGCGCATATCGGGAGAGATTTCCTTCAAAAACTCTGGTGACATGTAACTATATCTCTTTCTCCCCGGTAGTATCTATGCAACTTGAATGTCTTTCAGAGGTACACCATGGAGAAGCAACTCTACCGAAGACGCCCTTGCGGTCGAACGCAAGGCAGCATTCGATATAGGTCTTTTCGCAAACCCTGTATACACAACAGGTGATTGGCCTGATATTGTCAAGGACACCCTCCCGGCCGATTATCTGCCCCGCTTCACCGACGAGGAAAAGACGGACCTTCTTGGCTCTGCAGATTTCTTTGCCATTGATCCCTATCACTCGACATGGATAAAGGCACCGGACGAAGGAATCGATGCATGCATAACAAATACTTCCAATCCCTTGTGGCCTGGTTGTAATGAACCCGTATACTTTGACTCGGGTTACGGCTGGTCCGCAGGTCCCGCTTCTGGCCAACAGGCCTATTCCGTACAAGCAACGCCGGTGGCTATCCGTACTTTGTTCAAGGGTATCCATTCTCGATGGCCGAGTAATAAAATGGTGTGTGTTAGAATTTTCAATGGCTGATTCTAACCGCTGGCGAGCAGTATGTTTCCGAGTTCGGTGCTGTTGAACCTCTCTCCTTCCCGGGTACAGATATATCGATAATAAAGGACGATGTGCTCCGAACGAGTGCGTATTGAAATCATTTCAGGTTAGCTGAAGACTCACCTGTTATATCCAGACTACTACCTGACGTATCTCGGTGAGATGTTGCTGTCCATACACGAAGACGGTGTTCCAATAGACGGCGCTTTCGCTTGGGGTCAGTTCTAGCAACACGGAACATAAAGAATTCGCCGTTGACATTTGTTGTAGCAATGATTGATAATGCAGAATGGTCATTCGGGACAATTGTCAGGTGCGTTGTCATTGTTCCGGGTTTAGAGACTTTTTCGATCTTAGCATGGTTGAAGGTTCGGTATTCAGTACGTCGATTACACGACATTGGAGCGGACATACAAGCGTTCGGCATTGTCCTTGTGTGAGTTGCTTGATGCCTTCCAATGTAGCCAAGATTTACAATCACGAATAGCGGAATTCTTTGGGTCGCACCTTCAAAACTGAAGTAAATGTTCTGGTATAATACTCAAATAATCCCTGATGAATGCGAATTCAAGGTCAAGGGAACACGTTTCTTCTATTGCACTTTAAAACACTACAAATAAAGACTAGCTGTCAATGAGGCGTTCAATTTAGGGAGAAACGGCGATTACGTTGAACTCGACAACGCCGAGGCGTCATCCTGTCCTTATCCTGGACGCGTTTGTTAAATTGAGGATCAATCAACCAAATATCAAAACGTTTTTAACATATGGACGCACCATCTAACCCTACGTCGTTTGGTCGGAGCCATTCAGTGTTGCCGCCAGAAACTGCTCTTGATTATTGGAAGAGTGAGAACGAATAAGTTGGGAAGAGGTGACGGGTGAAGGATTTTATCGAAGATGGACGCCAGCAAAGGCAAGACTCGCTCTTGGAATTCGGTGATGTCCAAGGACACGACCTTCGATACGTTTGCTTATGGATGGGTCGTGGAAGACGTTGAAAGTTCAGCCACCTCCGACTAATTTCACAGAGGTGGACTTTGATGACAGATCGTGGGGAACGACGGGGATTGCTGGCCAGCCTGAGTATGAAGGTACTCCATGATGAGAATCACTGGTTCTACCTCTTGCTTGGCGATCTGACATGCATGAGAAATGCCGCTGACTGAATGTTATTCTGAACGTAGCGCGCAGTTGAAATCAATGGTAGAAACGGGGTTCAAGGATGTATTACGCAACCAGTCGCCGCTTGCTACCTTGGATAGACGTGCTAGTTCCATCGTCTACACTGAAAGACTCGATATGGAAAACTCTACATTTGCTCACCCGACGGACTCAATAATTTGGAGTTGTATAGAAGGTTACAAAAACGGACCAGGGTAGCAATGCCATTTCTGCTCAAGTCTGTCATGAACTAAAGATACACTATAGTGCACGTTTGTCCTTTTTTCGTAAGGATAAGACGACGTATGAAATGCGAGGCGATGGTCATAGTTCAGTTAGTGCGCCGAGGATCCCGAGATGTATGTTGCGACAAAGTTTTCGACCTGCAACGTTTTCCTTCTTTCAAACCGGGGTCCCACGAAACTACGATGATGATTTACCCGATACTTACACAATGCCCCGTTTATAAGAAATATCCCAGGCTTGAGTGACGATCTAAACAAGTAGCCGTGAATACTCCGTTGAATTTCGGAACCCAATAATTAGTGATGTTCGACCTTCACTGATTGAACCCGAATGATTGACGGTCTCTGATCCATCTTTTGTAATGATACCGTAGCCATTGGTTGACTAAAATAACACGCACTTGGACGGAGATATCCGCGATGCTATCTAACCCTCTGCCCATGGCATGGCCCAAGACATAGACAACCGTACCCTTGACCGCAGTCAACATTGGTATGGTGTGTCAGAAATGCGGCGCAGGGTACTATGGGTTTGTGAACGTGAGGTTAATTTGGCTTTACGAGCGGTTGCAACGTTTATCGGACCTCTGAAAAATTTTCAAACTTTATGTAGCTCGAAGGGCAGGTAGCAAAGCGTGCATCATTAAAACAAGATATTACTAGTAAGTAGCGATTTAGGTAGGTACAGAAGTATTGTTACTATGCGTGTATAAGTAAGCTGTTTTAGTTATTCCAATAACTCGAGAAAGCAGGCCAGAGCAAAGGGGGGGATGATTATCAAAATCATAAGTAAAAAGAAACGCCTAGGACACAAGTAGACCAGCCAGCAAACGACTAGCGCATGCAAAAATAGCCCAACTCTAACTGCTCCGCAGGCGTCAGAATCAAGGAACCGCCGGACATCGAAGATGTTACTTACTGATCAGCACGAGGGCGGGTCCTGCCATATGGGCAATCAGGTCTGCACCTCCCGGGCGCAGAAAGGGGATTGTTGTGGGGTGGAATAACGCGTGGGTCGCAATGGTAGGGAACATCGGTGATAGAGGCCATCCCAGCCTCGACGGCCTTCATCCAGGCGGTGTACTCTCTGCAGCGCGTAATCTGCTTCGAGGACGAGATGAGTTTTCCGCAGAGCTTGTAGCGGTTGGAGGTGTAGCTGATGAAGCACATAGTGATAGAGGCGTGCGACGAGCAGAGAGAGGGGGTGAGGATAAGACGCGAACTGGGTAGCTTGAAGCTGGAATCCAACAAACGAAGAAGACGAGGTATTTATATGACTCGAACGCGTTTGCCCTAACCCTGATGGTGAGTCAGATTGAAGTAATCTTGCCTCGTGTACGCCAACGACGCGCCTCCCCTGTCAAGTCCAAAAAACACGCGCCCTGTCTAGCCAGCCAAGCCTAGGCATATATATCGGGAAGTTACTGATGCACCACGTTTTGGTATTTTGAACACATCCAGATCTGATAAACGCTAAACATAGGTCCAGGATTAGCCAGATGGGCGTGTAAGATGGAGGCTTGAAGACGTAAAAAACAAAGGACGATGACAGATAGCCGAGAAAAGGTCCCAGCGCTTGGCGTCACAGATGATGGACAAGAAGTAAAGGAGGTATGATTCATTCTTCTTGACCATCGAGAAGCAAACGTGTGCATTCTGATCAGCGAAGCATGACGACAACTGGAGACGGGAAAGATCAGCCTTGCCGCGAGTAAGTTATAGTGGAAATCAGAACAGCTGAATGTTGAGGGTTGACGTTGAACAATGAACAACCTACGTATGTACGCATGTTCAGCCACCAGACAGCCAAGGCACCTGAACAGCCTGCTGTAATACGATACGGACTAAGAGCGGCAACGTTCCGCTATCGGTATCTAGATTGATAGCCGCTCGGAAAGACATCCGAAGGGCAGTGTCCTCGTCAGAGGTCACCTCATTCTGGCAATGATCGCCAACGAACTGAAGATGCGGAAATTGACATTCAAAGCATGAATCGACGCGGATTGAAGAGTGTCCTGAAATGTGCATGGACTCGTCGGGCTTCTGGCATAATTATAATACTCTTACTTTGTTGACGGCCTTTCAGGAAGAAGGCATGATCTATCGTCGGGTATCGGACAACGGATATCGGTCAGCCAGCAAACCGAATTGCTTTCAACAAACCTATTAGGGTGCAAATTTCTACTCATGCACACGTCAGTCTCGTTTGGCAGTTTTTTTGGCACGCTCACATATACCCTTCATTGATAACCATTCCTGAACAGGATCGGAAAACGGCAAGGAGAAATTGACTTTCCGAAACGACGATAACAAGGATAACATGAACATTCGAGCTCTTATACATTGGCCTATACTGAAGAAGAAAATTAAGAACTTAGTAAACAATTCGAACTGATTTTGTAAGCTTCACAAGCCTATGGTCTGCGTGAATACTTATCAAACTGTCGCCAGTAATCGATAAGTAACTCACAAAAACTATGATCGTTGCCATTCAAAAGCGGTCCTTTACCAAAGGATCCAAAGGTGGTCTACTGTACGATGGCTACAAAAAGCGCATCAGCATCCTCAGCGTCCAAAAAGACAACACAACCAAACCCACCAAAGGCGCCGGTTTGTTGTCCAACACTTCCTCGATTCTTGCCAATACATCATCCGTCAACTTCGGTAGTACCTCCAAGGCCTTCAAGTTCTCTAACAATTGCTCAGGCTTCGTCGCGCCTAAGATAACCGTTCCTGTATTAGTGTTCTTCGCTACCCACGCAAGAGCCAGAGCTGCAGTCGATGCACCAAGCTCTTCAGCGATCTTGGTGAGCTCTTTGACTTTGCGGATCTTCTCTTGCCCTTCGGGGGAAGTGAGGGAGGCGCGAGTATCCTTGAAAAAGTCGGCATTGAGGTCGAAGCGCGAACCGGGAGGAATTCCGTTGTTGTACTGAAGACCATTCAGCGTCCGACGAAGGTTAGACAAAGGAACATACCTTTCCGGTTAGAAGTCCACTAGCCAAAGACGACCATGTGGTAGTGCTGATACCATACTTCTTGTACAGTGGACTGCGGTGATTATGAGTAAGTAATAGAATGGGCAAGAGATCTTGGAAAACATACGCATATTCCTTTTCAGGTCGTTCGCGATGAAGCATGCTTTGAACCAAGTTAAAAAATGTACGACATCGCGAAAGACAGACGTACTGGTGTTAGCACTGCTCAGCTATGGGACCTTGAAGGCCGAGTCTATCAGCAACGTCTGCATAGATCTGAGGCGTAGAATACAAGATGAAAGAAGGATATAACACACGATACGCTTCCTCTATTTCGCGCGCGCTCCATTCCGATGTTGCCCAATAAAAGGCCCAACCCTTGTCAATCACGTAGTTGAAGGCCCGGACAATTTCCTCCATTGGAACTAAGAAGATGTAGGTCAGTGATAAGAATTAGCTCGAACCTGTAACCCAATACTCACCATTATGATCGTGTCGGTGGGCAAATATTACGTCGACGTAATCCATCTGAAGGCGAGCAAGACTCTCTTGGGTAGCCTCAATGATACTGAAGCTCAGGTTAATTTACGCTTCGCACAAAACAGTTGGAAACGAACTGTTTCCGGGACAGGCCACCGTCATTAGGTCCAGAGCGTAACCCAAAGAAAATTTTGGTCGATATCACGAGATCCGACCTGCGGTATCCGAGCTCTTTAATGGCACGACCCCTACGATTCCAATTCAACATTGAATGAAAGAGGAGCAGAAAGGAGGGACACACATTTCTATTTCAGACTTGCCCTTGGCGTAAGCCTCTGCGGTGTCGAACATGTTGATACCATTCTCGAATGCTAGCTTGATGAGTTCCTAAGTACCATCAGGTTAGTAATTTTACAAGTATCTGTCAAAGGGGGACGTACCTTGACTGGGTCACCGACAACAGTACCCCCGTACGTTAGCCCTGTGAGAAGTGAGTGCCTCAGCTCAGAACATCATGAGTAATACTAACATCCGCCGAGAGAAAATAACGGTACTCTCAACCCACTGGGCCCTAGCCTCCGGAACAGCATGTTCTTAGGGTCAAAGTCTGGTGGTGTAGAGGTCGTCGACATAGTAGCAGTTCGCAAATGTGGAAGTGATATCACTGGAAAGAAAAGCAATGAGCTTCAAGCCAGTATAGAGAAGCGATAAGGGCATACATCGACGTGGTAAAAGTGCAAGTCTAGACATAGATTGCGTATGCCTTTTATACCGGCTAAGGTTGCCCCCGGCGCTATTTTAAGTAGCAGGGCGGATTCTTGCTGAGTGAGCATATTGAATTGTTGCTGACCAAGTCGACCAGTAGTCGTACGCGTTTACCATGCCGTTCCGAAAAGAAGCGGAATGTGGGAAAAAGGATACTGCAAGAGGAAGTAGAATAATGATGATGGAGAAAGGAGAAAGAGCTTTTGTTTGCTTCCGTTTGTGGCTTGAACGATCGGAATAACGGCCCGAAACGTCCTAGGCTACAGTTCTCGTACATCACTTTTATCCTCCACGGCAAACAAGTTTCGCTCGTCTATCAGGTAACTGATCGTTCTCCAGCATTATAATCGATAATCATCGATGTCAGTGCTTGTTGCGATTTCTTTGAACAATCTGAATACTACTATACAATCAGTACCATAAAGAGCTCGATGAAGTACTTCTTACTCCTCCTTAGATACTGTCGCCTTGGCGGCAGGGACTCATCCAATTGTCCATACAGTTAGGAACATCTGACTCAACTTCACAAACTATTCTGTCGTCGGGCAGAGTGCCGGTTTGAAAGCACGATTGAACGTAGGCTCGTGTGCATGCGGACGAAACAGACATAGGTGTGTGCTGTAGCAGTGAGAGAGTGAGTGTCCGACAACCTGTTTTGAAGTGATTACATACCCATATGAGTTTTGAGTTAGAACCACGGAGCCGGGGAATGCGCTGGACGTCTTGTGTGCCCTCAAGAAAGATGAATCAAGTGGGCTTAGCATGTAGTATCAGGATGGCGTACATAGAGAGAGGAGTAAGGGGGTCTGAATGATGCATTAATGTCAGTAAGAAAGGGGGAGGAGTCGTCGGCTGTCGGCATCCTGAGCATCCTCCCACCCTCCCGCCCGATCCTTCCTGCCCATTCCCGCACCCTCACACCCTCACCCTCAACCTTCCCCCTGCAGCGCAGTCATACTATCCAGCATGATCCTCCACTATTGTAGAGCACTCCCGTCCCTCACGTCGTCGCTGCCATCGTCCAATGTTTCGTCGTTGTCCGTGGTGCTCTTCCGGTTAATACTTCCCCTGCTGCCTGCAGATGACGGCTAATGTCCGATTCCTAAGTTCGCTCCCAGCCGTTTATGTATCATCCGCCCGTGTGCGGGCACAACTGACCCCGAAGTCGAAGTGGGTGCAGCTAGATCGGCCAGGATGGGAATGGGGGGCTCATTTGCGGTAGTAGAGGCCTTGTTGGATGCCGTCATCGTTGTCGTCGTCGATGGCGGCGGCGGTGGGCATCTTGTCCGTCGTATAGCACTATTCAGGATGCTGCCTCGTTGGAGCGGGGTTGGGCAGTAGAATCGTTATGCAGGGCTCTTAGGGCCGCATGCAAAAAAGGAATCTGGAGAAAGTGATAAGCATCAAAATAATGGACATGCACTTGTTCACGCCCACGAAATGGCTGTTGGGCGGGCGGAAAGGCTATCGCCGTTTTCGAGGTGGTGGTCAAAGGTGACCGGTGACGCGGGATGAAGGAAGCAGCACAGCCACTCGATCCGCTGCTTGGTTGGTCGGACCGCGGCGATCGAGTGCCCGGAATCGAAATTCGGGATTCATCGACAGCTCCAACCACTCACTCCGACGTCTCATGGGCTATCGGGATGTTCGATATATATTGGGTAGATATGTGATACATGCGTACAATTTTGGGGGAATGAAATGTCATAAAAGGTAGATAAGTAATTGGCATTTACAGCGCTTCCGGAAAAAAATGAGAATCGCCAGAAATGACGTCGTCATGTTTGCCGCGTGAAACCATGTTGTAAATACTCTTTTGGGTATATACACCATTCCCATTATTTTCCGGAAGCGCTGTAACAGTTGTTTAACAGTGATTTTGTCTCTGAGTTTTTTCAATAGTACTTATATATTACGATTTCGCACCTTATCTTATCTTATCGACTCTCTCGTAATCTCGCCATACTAATTATCCGACCTTGATCGCATACAACCATGAGGGTTCCGTACGTTTACAGTACCGTTGCAGACACTTGTAGTATATTTAGCACGACCCAAACTGTATTTAAGTAGCTTGACTGCAGGTCTTAAACCTCAGTCTCGAACTAAAGTTTATTCACCCGATAACTTAGTCTGAACTCACTCTCGCTCAACTAAGCGATAGCTCCCTTAACGCAAACCTGCGGACAACATAAAGCGCCTGACCGAAGTGCGAGTCATGCTTAGTTGTTTGATCTTGTTTGTGAAATTGGTCGCTAACAATTAGTTCGAGACTTTCCTACTCTTCATCAACAACCACGTTGACGAACAGTAACGAATGAACCCCATCGAACAATACCTCACCGACCTTTTTGGACTACAAGGCTTCATAGCCATAGCCTATCTCGCATTCCTATATGGATACGAGTACCGACGAACCCAGGAGCCAGTCTCCGAAGAAACTATCCCCGTCGAAGCCCCCAACCCGGAGGCTAGACGACCGAACACACCCCCTCCAGAATACGTCGACGACCGACCTGCACCCACTATCCACTTCATCTTCATCAACGACGACGAGTGGATCACAGAAGACTCCGACACAGATGAGTCCAGTGAGTCCGACACCGAGATGGAAGGATGGCCCCCACAAAGAGGCCCAGTCGTTGAAGAAGAAGAAGAGCGAGGAGTCTACGAAAGGGGGGTGGACCAGCATGTTCTCACTCCCATTACCGAAGAGGAAAGCGAAGGGGAAAGCGAAGGAGACCCTTGGGACGCCCCTTCCCCCACTTCAACCGAAAACTCAGCCGCCAACCCTGGATATGATTCATACGGACAGCGCCTCTATCAAAGAGGGCTTAGACATCATATGGGAGAAAGAGGAACGGCTGAAGATGGAACTGGAAGCAGTTCAAATGAAGAAAGCAGCGATTCAGAGGAGGACGACCGTAGCAACGACCTCCCAGGTCCGCGCAACGACTGGTCCCCTCCAAGGCTGGACTCCAGAGGGGAAACATGGGGCTATTACTATGCCCGAGACGATTCACCAGACAACGAAGAGGTCTACCTCACCCTCGTCACGCGTCCCAACACCCCAATCATCATCAACGATAGGGCCGGGGAAGCCACTACCGAGCTTGACCAATGCGAGCCCACATACGACGCCGACGCCAGCTGCGATATATGCAGACAAGCACAGGACTACACCGACGCTTGGCTCATGTACGAAGGAATCGAACCTCCCTCATCCGTCGTCCCCTACGCAATCTATCCAATCGTGCCCGAGCACCCCCTTGCAGCCCCCATACCCTACATCGCACCCTGGGTATGGGATCGACCCCGAAGGCCAGACTTCGATCAAGTCATTCTCAGGGTCAACGAGTGGGCACGAATCATTAGAAACTGGAACCGAATCGTCACAGGAAGCACAGAGCCTTTCGAATGAGTCCGACCAATCAGACTTAGAAGAAGGAGAAATTTACGAGAACCCTGGAACCGTGCCGCCGTCGATTTGGAGCGGCTACACTGGGCAGGAGAGTATGGAGACGAAGATGTCATCCTGGAGTTCGTGGAAGGATCTAGCTCGGGAACCTACTGAGGCCGAGTTGGAAAATATGACATATTTGGAAATGCTGCATTGGACCGAGAAGAAGTTACCCCGAGAAATCTCGTGGAACGGGTCACCCCAGGGAAGATACTTCCAGAAGGAAAAGAATTCGCCGATCGGAAGCCAGGTGCTGTATCGAGAAACGATCTTCCATACCAATATCTTATGGAACCAAGTACACCCGGACGATTATACAGACCCTGGAGAACGATACGCGGTACCAGAACCCTCAGAAGTGTCAAGTGGAGAAACGGTGGACTTAAGCCATCTATCCATCCTCAAACGAACAGGGTATGTTGACCCTAGCAGACTATTCGCCACAGCAGGGACACCCAGAAGCGTGGGAGCAGCCGCAGCAGCGGCTGCAGCAGTCCCTGCGGCTCCAGCCCCTGTGCCGCAAGGACCCTTATCCCCACATCACAATCCGGCACTACGATCACTGCCACGACCCGCAGCCATTCCAATCCCCGCCGACCCGGTACAACCCCCGAACATGCCACCACCATTCATAGTCGGGGTGGCCAACACGAACCCATGGGGATAAGTAAAACCGCAGCTAGCGGAACCCCCTGAAAAGTTCAAAGGGGAGTCCAGCGATGTTGATCGATTCCTCAACCAATGCGAAGACTATTTCAATGTGTTTCCGCAACAATTTACCATGAACGCACATGGGCAGAGCCCTAACCGAGTAGTGTTCTGCACGTTCCGACTCACGGACAAAGCGCTGCATTGGTGGAATCACGCATGGGACGAGTACTACGACAATACCTGCGGATACTTACGCTATCCATCATGGCAGGCATTCTGGCAACAAATAGAAGATCAGTTCAGGACAGATGCGGAGGTAGAACTCAAACTTCAGGAGTTCAAACGCATACGACAGAACACTTACAAGTCGGCTAAGGAATTCTTCTGAGACTTCGAGCGACTGGCCAAAGAGTCTGGAAAACGCCACAACGAAGAGTACATGATCGAAATACTCAAGCCGGCAATCCAGAGGAACGTTAAAACCACCATACACGCCACCAGAACTGCATTACCATGCACATATGCAGAATGGAAGTTCCGGGTGGAACAGATGGATTACAATTACCACGTGGGACTAGCGGAAGACGCAGGCAGAAATCAGGGGACGCAGGGACCACAGAACAAGGGAACGGGAAAAGCCGGAAGCTCCGGGAACTCCCAGGGTGATAAGAAGACAGGGACAGGAACCACGTACGGGGGACAAGGACAACCAATGGAAATCGACAGACTGCGGAAGGAAGGGCGATGTTTCCGCTGTGGTCACAAGGGTCATCGAAAGCAGGACAACAAGTGCCCCAAAGACGAGGGCACCTGGCTCGTCAAGCACCAGCCCAAATTCTCGCGAGCCCAGATCTGTGCAATGTATCAGCAGGTGATTAAAGAAGAAGAACAGGAGGGTTCAACAGGGAAGATCGAGGAGGTAAAAGATGAGCCGGCGGCATAAGCGACAAATGTGCGTCGGCTAAGGACTTAATTTCATCTAGTGGTGCGTTCTCGAACCCCGCGGGTCAGACTGATAAATTGCTTGTAGTATCTCCGAACAATATCACAGTTTTCACGCAGTCACAAAATGAAATTAACAAGTCGCATAAAAGCAACGGTGTACAGGGGATTTCCACCGTGCTCGAAGAAGAACCCCACTCAAGATCCTCGGCCACCGGTGCGAAAGCACAAGCGGCAGACGCTGCGCAAGGTGGCGGGACATACGGGATCAAGGTCAACATCGCTCCATGGCGGGTAGGTATCGGTGCAGAAAACGGAGGAAGAGCGGCCGAGCTAGTAGTGGGCAGGAATGCCTCCAGGCGGGAGAGGAACGATGCAGGACCCTGCCCGAAGGCGGAACGTACGCACCTGCCCTATGCGGCCAACTACCCCAACATGACAGAGCCACAAAAGGGAATGCGAATCCCCAACAAGAAAACTGCTGCCCCGCCAACAACAGTCAAGACGACTGGGGACACCCTTCATTCCCCAATCACGGTGCGTCTCCCCTCCTCGTCACTAACACATAATGGCACTGGGGGCTCGTGTTCCCCGGTGGGCGGGTCGGTGGGATCATTATGTGCAATTCCTACTACGAATAAAAAGCCTGTTTCGCTTAAAGAAGTGCCCGATGAGGAAGACGACTACAGTTACCAACAAAGCCTCAAGGCACGACCAAAAGGGGAAGACCCGGTGGTTCACGCCGAGGAGTACCCAGAAGACTATGAGGTGACGGAGTTGGAAGAGGAGTACTACAACGACAAATGGGACAAAGGGTGGCTAAAACCCCACAGCGCTGAGTGGGTATGCAGAAAGATGCGACAAGAGAAAACCATGGAAGGAAGATTAGCGACCCTACGCATGTGGGTACACCCTCGAAGGCTAATCGAAGTAGACGAAGATCTGGTACTATGTTAGCCACTAACTCTTATCGACTTAGATCAACTCCAGATCGTCACTCACACTTCGGTGAACGATACAAGAGGGGTCAAAGTAGATGGAAGAGAGCCAGTCGCGAACTTAGATAGTCACGAAACAGGGAGCTTTGAGATAGGTAGATTAAACCTTAGCCGAAGCTGGGGTTTAGGCCAGCTGAGGCTCTACTTAAATACACGTTGAGTAGGCTAAAAATAGTACTGTGAGAATGTCCGATCAGAACCGCAGCATAAAGTAAGCACGAATGCGTAAGAAAAGAAAAAGAAAAGAATAAACCGTAACATTACCCCCCTCTTAAGACTCGTTCGTCCCGAATGAGTCCTCAGATTCTTCCCCGTCGCGTTGTGATTGACTGTAGAAAGATGGAACGTCATCATCATTGTTATCATCTTCGCTATCGAAGTCCCAATTTTCTGTGACCTTTTGGAGGTTATGCACGTCGGTTTCATCGTCAGATGGAGGATCTAATAGGATCGGCGGGTCTCTGTAGGGACGGTCTTCCCGTCGAGAGTTTTGGATTTCTTGAGCGCGTCGTCGCAGGTAAGAGTCGCGGACTTTTGGGTTATCGAACCGTGGGTCTGATTTCGGTGGATTATACTTCCAACACTTGTCTTCTGAAACGTTGTTGTCTTTTAGCCACTTCGCATTTCTCTCCTGTAATGCACGATCCATGGACTCAGAAATTTCGACTACGAGTCGTTGAAAGGACGAGGTAGCTGAAATGTGTCCATTTCCTCGTCCTGCATCTGAGGCCGCTGCTTCCCCAACCACATTGATTTCTTCATCGGAGTGTGCCGGGGCTGAGCACTGGGAAGAGTAAACGGTTTCCACTTCGGTGAGGCAAGGCGTCCTGGGGTCGTGATAGTGGACGGGAAGATTAAGGGGTATCTTGTCGTCCCTGCCCGTTGTCTTTCCTTTACTATTCACTGTCCAGTGCATCTTTTGAATACGTGCTTCGTACTCGTTTACTAGCTCCTCCGCATTTGCCATATCGAATCGTTTGACCCAGGAGTTTTCCTCCCTTGGGTATCCTTTCCACTTTACGAGGTATTCCGTGATGGTGCGACGCGTTCGTCCGCGACCTACAACCTTGTCCCGTTGCTCTACAATTTCTTCAATTTCGTATTCCTCTTCATCGTCGATTAATTCTGGAGGGGGGCGCTCCGGACGTGGTTGGTTCAGGAAGGCAGGAGCGATATAGGGTGTTAGAAGCGACTCGTTAAACCGGTTATGAATTTTCCATCGGACGGGTAGTTTTAACTCGTAAGCGGAGGCTCCCTTCTTGGCAACGACGAGGAATGGTCCGACACGACGATCTCCAAGCTTTCTCGTAGGACGAGGAAGGTTTAGGTTGGTTGTGTCCAACCACACCTTGTCCCCCGGTTTATACTCCAATGCTTGGCCTTTGCGCTTGTCGTAAGCCTTTTTCATTGACTCGGCCGCTTTTTCCAAAGATATTTTTGTCTCTCTTTGCGCCTTTTCGATTTCCGTTACAAGTTTTGCCGCTGCCGGGACCACGGTCGGTTTTCGTGAGGTAGTAATGACTTGTCCATCTCTGCCAAACACCACCTTGTATGGGGAGTACCCGGTAGACGAATGTCGGCGGTTATTATGGGTGAAGGCAGCTAGCGGTAACCAGTCACTCCAATCGTTTTGTCGATCATTGACGAACATTTTCAGGTATTTTTCTATTTCCTGATTGACCCTTTCCGTCTGCCCGTCCGTTTGGGGGTGGTACGCGGTAGAAGGATTTCCTTCGACGTGAATAAGGGCGTAGAATTCCTTCATGAACTTGGAAACGAAAACCGAGCCTCGGTCCGAGATGACCTTTTCTGGCATTACCCCATAGGGCACATAGACGTGGTCTCTTAATATCTTGGCGAAGCCAAGAGAAGTAAGTTCTTCCGTGCATGCGATGGGGATAATGGTCTTGGAGAATCGGTTGACGATTACTAGGATGGAGTCGAATCCTTTGGAATTGGGTAGCTTGGTGATCATGTCCACGGAAATGTGGGTCCAGGGACGAACTGGGATCTCGTTTGGGTGCAACGGAGCCTTCTTTGGACGACGATCCGCCTTAGTTCGTTGGCAGACGTCGCATCCTTTCACGTAGGCTTCCACGTCCCGTCGCATTCTTGGCCACCAATAGTCTCGGAGTACCAACTCCTTGGTCTTCTCGATACCTGGGTGCCCGGCCGTGACGTGGTCGTGTTTGAGGGCTATGATCTGCCCTCGAAGGTCGTGATCTTCTGGTACATAGATTCGTCCGTCATACCATAAAAGGTCTTGGTCGCGAGAGACGCCCTTTTCATGGTTCAGTGAGTCAGAGATTCCTCTGTCCCAGCGACGAGGGTCGTGAGTGGCCACCTTGATTCGTTTGTGTAATTCTTCGGCCGTGGGCATGATGAGGGCTCTGAAGTGTTCCGCTTTGAGCACTACTATATCTCGATTGTCTCCCTTACCCTGATCGTGATCCGCCCTCCTAGACAAAAGGTCTGCCTTTCGGTTTTGAGCCCCGGGCTTGTGGTGGAGGGTGAACTGGTACTCCGCTAGTTCGGTAACCCACCGAGCTTGTCGTCGATTGAGTTTTTGAGGCTTGCGGAAATATTGGAGGTTAGAGTGATCCGTCCAAATCTCGAAATCCTCCCTAGCTCCCATGAGATATTGACGCCATTCTTCGAGAGCGAGCATAATGGCTAAAAGCTCCTTGTCGTAGATTTCGTAATTACGCTCTGTAACCGAAAGGGCTTTGGAAAGAAAAGCGACTGGTCGCCACTTCTCATCTTGCCATTGGAAAAGTACAGCCCCTATCGCCCCCTCGCTTGAGTCTGCCTCCACTCAGAACCGTCCCTGATCAAGAGGGATGGCCAACACCATGTCTTCACGGAACAGCTCTTTAAGCTTTTCAAACGCCTTCTGTTGCGCCTCCCCCCACGTCCACTCCTGCTTCCCGGTAAGCATCGTCAGGGGTCTGACGTGCTTACTGTAGTCGCGAATGAATTGTCGGTAGAAATTACAGAACCCGAGGAAGGATTGTAATTCTTGTTTCCTTCGGGGAACCGGCAAATCCAAGAGACCTGCGATCTTGACGGGGTCCATACGAATCCTCCCTTCACCGATAATTACCCCGAGGTACTCGGTTTCCTCTACTTCAAACTCACACTTTTCCGCTTTGAGGAATAAGTGGTTTTCTCGTAAAATCTGGAGAACCTTTCGTACGATTTTCCTATGGTCCGCCTTAGTCTTGGAGGCGATGAGAATGTCGTCTAGATACACAGAAACTTCCCCAGCAGCGATGAGATCTTTGAAGATGTCATTCATCATCCACTGGAACGTGGTGGGAGAATTGGTGAGTCCGAAAAACATCACCAGTGGCTCATAGAGGCCTCGATTTGTACGGAAGGCCGCCTTCCATTCATCTCCATGCTTGATTCACACGTTATTGTACCCCCAACGTACGTCCAACTTAGTGAAGTACTTGGCGTTCTTTAATCGGTCCATGAGTTCTCCAATCAAGGGCAACGGATACCGGTTCTTGATCGTCATCTCATTGAGTTTACGGTAGTCCTGAACCGGGCGTAACTTACCGTCCTTCTTTTTGACGAAGAAGAACGGCGACGCCATGGGAGATTTCGACGGTTGAATTCGACCGGTGGACAGGTTCTCGTCTAAGAACTTGTCCAGTTCCTCTTGTTCCGCGTGATTGAGGGGGTACACCTTGCAGTCCAGGTTGGCATTGGCATTGGGGATGAGCTCAATGGCGTGATCCCAGGGTTTACGTGGGGGTAGCTCGTCAAAGTTTTCTTTGTCGAAGATATCTTTGAACTCCCGGTATTCCTCAGGCACTATTTCTTCGAACGACTTAGTAGTTTTATTGGCATTGGCTTGGGCCGCAAGCTCGTTGGCCTTGGTCCCCATAGCGCGTACGTGGAAGGCTTCTTCGAAGTCTATGACCAAGATGGTGTCCCCTTCTTCATACTCGTCCCATCGCGCCGAAGGATCGGTGTCAGGGAGAGAAAAGGGAATTTTTCTGCACGTGCACCAGGCTAAGGTAACTGCCCCGGTGTCCCAATCAATGAGGGGGTTGTGACGTTGTAGCCAGTCATGCCCCAAGAACAGTGGCGTGGAGCCTAGATCGACTACGGCCAGCTCGATCCGTTCCATGTGATCCCCGATCCACAACCTTACTTCAGCGTACTCTGTAATGTCTCCTCCTTTATTCCGGGTACCATCGGCGTTATACACCGGAACGGGTCGAGCCGCTTTTTTCAGGTTGAGGTCATGAGCCTGGGCCCAGGCCCGATCGATGGAACTTCCGGTAGCGCCACTGTCCACTAGGGCGCTTACGGCGTGGGTCTCTCTCGTGTCCAACGTTTCCAACTGTACTTTTATTGACACGTTACGCCCTTTTCTTCCTCGTATGTACATCGGCGGTTTCTGTAGATCCTCCATCCACTGCCATCTTTCTCTAGCCTGAGCAGCCGTCTCAGTCTGTTCCTCCAACTGGTGACATAGGAGGTCGGTCACTTCCTCGCGACGCCGAGGATGTACCCAGCCATTGAGCACGGCGCGAGCCGCTGCGTCCCCTCGTGCGATTCGTAAGGCCCGACGGGTCCATAGAATCCCGTGGGGTTCGTAATACATCTCCGAAAACACCTTCTTGTCGTTGGTGTTCGTGGTAAGGGACACGGCGGGCGACGCCGACCTCCTGGGAGTGACTACCGGTATGTCGGATCGTAGGTGGGCTTCTTCATCTTCTACTTCCTCCAATAGAACCGTTGGGTTCTTCCCTCGAAGTGGCATTTGGTCACCGGGACGAGAAAGGTCCCGAGGCGGCATTTGGGCGCCCTTGGTAATCGAGGTGGTGGAGGAGGGCTCGCTGCCCTGTCTTCGGCCCAGGCCCGGGGCGCTTGTGTGTGGCGTTGTAACCTCCACTGTCGTTCCGTCCTTATGGCTCTTCCTGGACCCGGCGGTACTTCGGGTAACCCTTCGCGGGGGCACACATATTGGCTCGCTCGAAAGGTCCTCACTGTTCACCGATGTAAGGGCTACTGGGTGAGGGTGGTCGTTCGAGTTCACCACCTCAGCTGCTTTTCCGACGCCTCCCGCTAGAACAGATGGCTCCACATATGAAGACGCAGGCCCAGCGGGCTGGGTTGTCGACCTTTCTCCCACTCCGGGGTGACCTCCCTTCGTCAAGGGTGCAGTCAAGACTCGACCTAGGGGGCTCTGCCCTCGAGGGGCTTTCCCTGTGCGGTCGGCCGGGGGTTCCTGAGCTTGGACCGCCCCTAGGGGTTCAGTGCCAGTCGCAGACCGCGACGAGCGGCGGTAATCCCCTCCTACGCCGTCTTGTTTTTGCGATTCCGATTCCTTAGTTTCTTCAACTGGTAACGCGGCGAAAATGTTTTGATATTGCTCAAAGGGAGTACCTACATACGTAGTATAAGTCCGGCTAATGTTACAAGAGTGCGTACCCAGTGAAACTAAGTCCTTTGCCGACGCCGTCGAATCGCTTATTTCGACGCCGGCTCGTCTTTTGACGACTTCTCCTCCTTCACCTCCTCAATCTTCGTGTCCTTGCCATTCTCTTCTTTCTCGGCTTCCGCGAGTAGTTGACGTAGTCGTTGGGCGTTGGGCTTTTTGCGAGGTGGGAGTTTGACGGGAAGCCACTTGGACTTATCCGTTGGGCACTTATGGCCCCGGCTCCACCCGGTATTGCCGCACTTGAAGCACCGCTTGTCGCTTCGCAACTTGTCGATCTCCATCGGCTGCCCGGCACCGCCATATGTCGTTCCGGTGGCATCCTTCTTGTTGCCACCTGAACCTTGGCCGCTGCCCTTTTGTTGACTGCCTCGACCCGAACCTCCTTGGTTCGAGGAGGACTTACTGCCCATCCCCTGGGCGACTCCGTACCGGTAATTGGCGTCTATCCTCAAGACGCGCGCCTTCCATTGCGCATAGGTTGTGGGGCGCTCGTTGTCCCCATGCATAACCGTGTTTCGTACTGTGGGCCTGATGGCCACTTCCACCGCTTCGAACATCTGCTTCTCGTCTCCGAATTCCTCGCACTTGTGGGCTAGCCTCTCGAACTTCGCGAAGAATTCTACTGCGGATTTGAAGTCCGCCTGGCGGATCTTCTTCCACTCGGCCTTCCATATGGTTAGTTCCGCCACCTCGCGGAATTCCTGCGTGAGGTCGTGTGAGAATTCATCCCAGGTGGGGAACCTCCAATGCCCCCGCGGGTCTCGGTACCGATAGTACTGGTCAACCCACCACTGCTGCGCGTCCCCACGTAAGTACCCTTGTGCGAACGTGATTCGGTAGGGATTGTGCCCTTGATCGTTGACGGTGTAATACATGGGAAACACCGCGAAGTATACTTCGCAGTGGTGTAAGAACCGCGTGATGTCTGAGGATACCCCGGTGAAGTATTCCGGCTGGGTCACCAGCTTGGGTTTGACGTCGTTCCAGGGGTTGTTCACCCCTCCTGGCGCCAGCTGCCACGGAGGAATCGGATCCGGTGGCGAAGGAATGTGAGGGGGTGCGGGCGGCTTAGGGGGTCGCGAGAGTGACCGCAAGTTTCGATTTTCCCCCGGAGGGGGGTACCCTGCAGGGTCTGGGTATCGCAGCGGGTGCGGCGGCCTGGGTGATATAGGTGGGACCGTAGACCCTTTGCCTTTGTCAGGGCGCGATGGCCCCGCACCCGGGTCGTCCATGTCGTCATCGTCTTCTCCTGCGCCCCCGAAGAATCCTTCGGGGAAAAAGCCCGACGGATCCGACGGGTGAGGCATAGGCTGAGGCCGTCTGTACGGTTCACAACCCGGTTGGGGAACTCCTGGATTCACCAGGTTCCAGACCATGGCCGCTCTGTGCCAGGTTTCTACCTTGAGGATGTTTTTCATGAGGTATACGTCGCCCATCTGCTTGGCGTGTCGGTAGTCTTCACCGGCCTCGGAGAACAGCCACTGCGGGTCTTTCTCCATGTCTTCCATCACAATTTCGTACAATCCGTGCCAGGGTAGAAGTTCGAAAATACCGGGCCTAGGCACGGGGCCCTGAAGAAGGACCTGCCGGACCGCCGCCATTACCGTCGGTTCCAGGGCCTGGTTTGGAGGCCGACTTGACATCCTTGGCCTCCTTCCTCTCTCGGGCGATGCGGTCGAGCTCGCGGTTTCTTCTCTGTCGTACGATGTCGGAGTCGGGGTCGGTGATCTCCGCTTCATAGCTCGCCCAGGCTCTTCTCCTGGCCTCCAAGTCGGTGCCTGCTCTTCGGGCCGCTCCGGTATATCGGACGGCGGCTGCTCGTATTCGATTTTCGATCTCGGACTGGGTGGCGTCGGGTTCGAGGGGTAAGTCCCACCACCCATCGGGTCCTTGGAGGGCATCCTCCTCGGCTCAGCGGATGCGTGCGTCATGCGCTCTTCCTCGGTCCATTCTGGCCTGGACCTCTGCGGATTCCCTGGCAGCTCGAGGGAGTCTGAGGGACTCGACGTACGTGTGGTATAATAATGGCCACGGGCGCTGGGAGAGAGGGAGCGGGTCGGCGAAGGCTCTCGCTGGGACTGACGGCTCCCAATTGGAGACTCCGGTGAGGCGCTCGGAAACGGTAACTGTTCCAAGTTCCTCGGCGTCGTACTCGGGGTATTCGTCCCAAAGCTCCCCATCCGTCGGCTCGTGCGTGGGGACGGGGGGAGTGAGCGGCGGGGTCTCGGCCCTGTCAGAGTCTGAGTGGGGCTCGGACCCGGGCGTGTCTCGGGCCACAGGAGTTTCTTCCCTTGGGTCTGCGTAGACCCAACTGGTGCGGGGGTACCAGGCGACTGGCTCTCCCCTATCGGTTGGCCAGGGCTCTGGAACAGGCTGTGGGTTAGTTGCACTGGTGGTAGCCGCGGAGGCTCCGAGGCCGAGGTCTCCGGGATCGACGTAGAAGTCGTCACGACGTCCCCGGGTCGCCTCATAGCGGGCTCGGTCCCTGGCGATGTCGGCTGCAACCCTTCGGTCCCTTGCTTCTTCCCAGCGATCGTTGATTCTTGCGGCGTGGTTGGTTGTTGATCCCCACTCTGCCTCCTCCCACTTGTTCTGGGAGCGTCCGCTCCAGTTATCTCCGGTATAGGTTGCATTTTCCTCCTCGTTCGGGTAGAGGTCACTGAGGAGGTCTTCGAGTCTGATTCTTTCGAGCTCGGTGAGCTCGTCGCCTTCGTACTCGGTATCAGGGCTTTCTTCGCCCGTGACCAGATGCCTGGTGCCTTGTCTTCGGACTCCGTTGGCGCTTGACTCGCCCTCGACTGGAGAGACGTCGAAGAGACCTGGTAGGGGCGAGTCTCCTCGGTCGAGGGAGTGGTCTGACTCGGTTGCGCTTCTGTAGGAGTCGGTGTTCGACTCTGAGGATCCCGAGTTGGATCGCGACGATGCGTAAAGGGACCCTCCAGGTCCTCTGGGTGTGATGGGTCGGCCATCGTGTAAAGTCTGTTGCGAGGCTTCGGGGATGAAGATCACGGGTGGTGGATACGCCGGTGTTGTCGGAATGTAATGGAATGGTAGCTGTGCTCGTACTCGTCTTTGTTGACGGCAGCACCGCTGGAGGTAATACAAGCAGATGAACAAGAAAAAGGCGGTAGAAAGCGCGGAGATTACGGGAATGGCGTCGGATAAGGGCATCCGTCCGGGGGCTTATTTTCTGAGAAAGCCGGCGGTAAGGATGGACCATACGACGGTTAGGGCAATAATGGTTAGGGCGGCGAGGGTCGCGATAATCAGGTTGAGGTCGGTCTCGTAGTGAGAGTCGGTCATCAACGGGATATCGTCGTCAAATGAAGGGTCAGTCAAAGCTAACAGTATTACTGCTAACAGTGATGCTGACTTTAGAGCTATAGGGAGTGGTTTCGTGGTGCCTTTAGACAAGGGGTACGTGTGCACCGTACAAAATAACTAGCAGTCCTGCTAGAATTGGTGCGGCGATACAGACTCGAATAAGGGCAAGGGTAAGGAGAACAGTCACTAGGACTGCAATGATTGGATCGTTGATAAGGTGAGGTAAAACCCAGGCGATTACAGCAGCTTGGAGCAATAGGTCCAAAGGGAAAACCCAGAGGGCTACTGCGATGAAGAAGTGTATCGGCTGAATTTTGATAAGGTGCTTTTCCATTGGTCCACCTGCAATACGCTAACAACCACGAGGTTGTCCTTTCGAACGCACAGCAGTGACCTCTCTGGTCAAGCGAGGAATTTGGTTCGTAAAGAGTTGAGCAGCGCTCTTTCTCGGAAGTGACGCTGGGCAACGTTGGCGAGCTTCGGCTAAATGTTAGCCACTAACTCTTATCGACTTAGATCAACTCCAGATCGTCACTCGCACTTCGGTGAACGATACAAGAGGGGTCAAAGTAGATGGAAGAGAGCCAGTCGCGAACTTAGATAGTCACGAAACAGGGAGCTTTGAGATAGGTAGATTAAACCTTAGCCGAAGCTGGGGTTTAGGCCAGCTGAGGCTCTACTTAAATACACGTTGAGTAGGCTAAAAATAGTACTGTGAGAATGTCCGATCAGAACCGCAGCATAAAGTAAGCACGAATGCGTAAGAAAAGAAAAAGAAAAGAATAAACCGTAACATACTAGATCTCATCGGCTCTTCCCGGGAAAGCTACAGACAACGGGAGCAGTGTCTGCAAAACATGGAGGATTTACGCGTTCCCCCCCAGTACATACAGGGAGGAAGAGGAAGGAGTGTCAACATCCGCATCCAATTAGAAACCCTAGACACCTCCCAAATACGAGCCGTCGACGCTCTAGTCGACAGCGGATGCACTGGGAGCTGCATCAATCAGACGTTTGTACAAGAGCACCAAATAAACACGGTAAAACTGCCCAAGGCACAAGCCGTGTACAATGCGGACGGTAGCAGAAACAAGGGAGGAGATATCACAGAAATCGTGGAACTTCAAATGACCATCGGAGATCACCACGAAAAAATTGACCTCGCCGTCGTAGACCTAGGAAACGTGCCCATGTTCTTAGGACACGACTGGCTCAAACGACACAACCCCATCATGAACTGGAAAACCGGGGCTGTATCCTTGGTCCGATGTTCATGTCGCCAGATACCCTTCCAACTACCAGATGAGGACCCGGAGCAGCAGTGGGGAACGGAAGTAGAAGAAGGGGATACTATCCTAATCATTGACTTTGAAGAAGCCCTTCACATTCGAGCAATGGGGAGCAAGGCAAATGAATTAGCCGCCAAGGCCAATCAAGCAAAAGAAGCAAAGACGTTCGAAGAGATAGTACCAGAACCATATCGGGAATACCGGGATGTATTTGCTAAAGAAAACTTCGATGAACTACCACCCCGAAAGCCATGGGACCATGCCATTGAGCTAATCCCCAATGCCAATGCAAGCCTAGACTGTAAAGTCTATCCCCTTAATCCCACAGAACAAGAAGAGCTGGATAAGTTCCTTGACGAAAACCTGGAATCAGGGAGGATTAGACCCTCCAAGTCCCCAATGGCATCGCCATTCTTCTTTGTCAAAAAGAAGGACGGAAAGCTTCGACCCATACAGGACTATCGGAAGCTAAACAAGATGACCATCAAAAATCGATACCCTCTCCCACTTATCGGAGAGTTGATGGATCAACTCAAGGACACCAAGTATTTCACAAAGTTGGACATACGATGGGGATATAACAACGTAAGGATCAAGGGGGGAGATGAATGGAAAGCGGCTTTCCGAACAAACCGAGGATTATTCGAACCAATGGTGATGTTCTTCGGACTCACCAACTCACCAGCGACATTTCAATGGATGATGAACAACTTATTCAAAGAGCAGATCGCGAGAGGAGACGTCACCGTGTACCTAGACGACATCCTTATCTGTACCAAGGACAAAGACAGACATCGCAGTGTTGTTCGGGAGGTTCTAGCCATTCTCCGGGCCAACAATCTGTTCCTCAAAGCGGAGAAATGTGAATTCGAGGTGTTGGAGACGGAATACCTTGGAGTAATCATTAGCCAGGGATCAATTCGCATGGACCCCATCAAGGTCAAAGGAATCACGGAATGGCCCCAGCCCACCAAGAAACGAGAACTACAATCATTCTTGGGGTTTACCAATTTCTACCGAAGGTTCATACGTGACTATAGCAAACACGTACGACCCTTGACCCAGCTCACAGGGAAGGCAGAATGGACATGGGGAACAGCCCAGGAGAACGCTTTCCAAGAAATCAAAAGGAAGCTGGCAGAAGAAGTGGTATTAGCCATACCAAATCGAACGGGAAGATATCATGTGGAAGCCGACGCGAGTGAAGGAGCAGTGGGAGCAGTCCTATCCCAAGAACAGGAAGGAAAGTGGAGGCCCGTAGCGTTCCTATCCAAGGTCCTAACAGTTACAGAACGAAACTACGAAATATATGACAAGGAACTTTTAGCCATCATGCTAGCACTCGAAGACTGGAGGCATTATCTTATGGGAGCGTATCAGGATTTCGAGATCTGGACAGATCATCAAAATCTCCAGTACTTCCGAAAACCTCAGAAACTCAACCGTCGACAAGCTCGATGGGTAACGGAGCTTGCCGAGTACCATTTCACTCTTCACCACAAGCCAGGAACGGCAAACAAGAAGGCAGACCTATTATCCAGAAGGGCAGACCACGATCAAGGAAGCGAGGACAATGCAGAAGTAGTAGTCCTAAAACCAGAGATGTTTCGAGTGCTCATTATGCCCAGCGAAGAGGAGGTTCACAAAAGGATACGAACCGCCTTGCACGATGTAACCCGGTGGGACAAAGGAATAGAGGCGTCCCTTCACCATCCCAGAGGGATCACCCAACAAGAAGGCCTGATGTACTATGATGGACGGCTATACGTCTCCTGAGACGCCAAACTACGGGGAGAAATCATAGCTATTCACCACGATCATATTACAGCAGGACATCCAGGGGTGGAAAAAACCAAGGAACTTGTCCAGCACAACTATTGGTGGCCGAAATTGAAACAAGATGTGGAAAAATACGTGAAAGGATGCGAGGCCTGTCAACGAACGAAGACGAGCACCCAGAGGAAAAGAGCACCATTACATCCACACGCAGTACCCTCTCGACCATGGGAACATATCACGGTCGACATGATAGGCGAATTACCCGATTCCAATGGGTACAATGCCATTCTCATGATAGTGGATCGTTTCTCTAAGGAAGTAATCCCAGTACCGTGTTCCACCGAATTAACCTCGGCGGGATGGGCCAAAATTCTCAGAGATCACGTATGGGCCAAGCACAGAATGCCACAAAAGGTGATCTCAGACAGAGGACCTCAATTTGTGTCCAAATTTATGAAGGAATTATACGAAATGCTACACATCCAAGGAAACCCGTCCACGGCTTATCATCCGCAAACTGATGGACAGACAGAGCGAGCAAACCAGGAGATTGAAAAATACCTTCGGATATTTATCAATCACAGACAAAATGACTGGAGCGAACGGCTACCACTTGCAGCCTTCCAACATAACAATCAGAAGCACTCCGCCACCAGATATTCCCCCTTCGAAATCAACCATGGACAAAAACCTCATCTCGCCCCGCTCACGGTAAAAGAAGGAACAAACCCAGCGGCCAGGGACTTTGTAGCAGATATACAAAAGATGCATGAACAAACTGCCAAAGCACTAGAAAAGGCCGCCGAGACCATGAAACGACAGTACGACAAACATCAACGACAGGCGATAGAGTACCAACCTGGAGACAAGGTGTGGTTGGACTCCACCAACTTACATCTCCCTCGACCAATGAAAAAACTGGGAGACAAACAAGTTGGGCCATTCGAAGTACTATCCAAGCATGGCGCGTCGGCGTACAAATTACGTCTTCCTCCTTCCTGGAAAATCCATGATCGCTTCAATGAAAATCTACTCACCCCGTATCAGCCGCCGGAGTTTCCAATCCAAATACAGCCTGAAGCTCCACCACCGGACCTCGTAGACGGGCAAGAACAGTATGAGGTAGAAGAAATAGTGGACAGAAGAGAGCGAACTATGGGAAAGGGGCGAAAACGACACACCAAAATTGAATACCTTATCAAATGGAAAGGATATCCAAGGGAAGAAAACTCCTGGGTAGACGAATGGGAGTTGGACAATGCAAGAGAGGCAATTGAAGACTTTGAACAAGTTTCCTTCATTACTCGACCTCCGGCGGAGTGGTGGGAGAACGAAGACGAGTCAGATTCCTGGTCCGAACACGAATCTGTAACCGAATCTGAAGTCGACCATCCATTGGTACAGGCGATCCAAGAATACCTGATAAAACCAAACGCATCCTCTCTTGTAGGAGCCTATCTTCCTAAAACAAGTAACATCACAGTCGGGACGACTGCCTTAACAGGGGGGTAATATTACAATTTTGCGCCTTATCTTATCTTATCGACTCTCTCATAATCTTGCCATACTAATTATCCGACCTTGATCGCATACAACCATGAGGGTTCCGTACGTTTACAGTACCGTTGCAGACACTTGTAGTATATTTAGCATGACCCAAACTGTATTTAAGTAGCTCGACTGCAGGTCTTAAACCTCAGTCTCGAACTAAAGTTTATTCACCCGATAACTTAGTCTGAACTCACTCTCGCTCAACTAAGCGATAGCTCCCTTAACGCAAACCTGCGGACAACATAAAGCGCCTGACCGAAGTGCGAGTCACGCTTAGTTGTTTGATCTTGTTTGTGAAATCGGTCGCTAACATTATACCCCCCCCCCCCCCCACACACACACACACATCTCTATGTTGTCTGAAGTAGCTGACGCACAGTAAGATATTTAAAGCTATATATGGTACTAGGCAGGAGTGACTGAACATGAGGAAACATTGCGGCAGATGTCGAATAAACATGGAAAGAGTGGCGCACAGAGAGCTTTCTTGCAAGGGGGTACTGGAATTCCGGCCCGGCACACTGGGTAGGTAGGTAGGTCCAGCCAGATGTCACAAAAAAAAAAGTTGACCACCATTTTGGGGGTCTAAGAATGGACTTCAAGGATAAATTTTAGAGCATACATGATACAATATATGCTACTGAGTGTGCTACTTACCTTAGGGCATCATACCTAGCGATACCAACACTCAGTCAATGCCATTACAAAGTGGCCCTGCTGACTGGACATGGTGACATTACGACATCCCATTAGAGCACAGCCATGATTCAGACTTGATAGCATACAGATTATGTTCAAAACACTTTCAATATTAATATCACGGCTATTTCAGGCAAAATATTCACCGAATTGAGTCGAAAGATACCCAAATTTAGCATAATGACATCATAGATGTCACGTGAAGGTAGGTAGGTCCATCGTTGGTGCACGAAATTATTTAATCGACCCACTGTCTTTTAATTCATTATTAGGACCCCCTTGAGAAGTGAACGAGATAAGAACGTGACCGGGCACAGAGTCAGTGTAACTGTGAAGTAGAGTTAAATTACTAACGTGTGAAATATTGAGACCAGAAGAAGTTACATTGCACCCCTACATCGAGATCCAAACAGAAACACTGATTTAGAGAAAGATAACAATGACACCATATGATCAGCTTTGAAGCTGGACGTTCAGTACTATTAAGATGCCGGACTTATTTAATCTGTCACTCCATAGTACATAGCGAAAATCTTTCTATAACAGTTTGCAGCTATGAGATTTGTTTCATGGTAGTTACATTACACAGGAGGGCATGATTGGAGAAAAGAAGATACAGTCACCTCTGTAATAACCCATACCTCTGTAAGGCCATACACCCCCGTAACCCATAGGATTGTCTGTCCACCAAATAATGTCCGCAAAAAAGAAAAACACCGGACAACTTTCAGTAGATTCGAATCAAAGTTTAGAACCAGACATCTTGTCGAATCGTGGTGGTGTCGGGATGGCCGAAGTACTCTCTGGCAAGAGCTGGAAGAGATGAGAATGTGTAGAACATAAACCATTGCGACGCACCCATTCTAGCAACGTCACATAAAACGTTCGAACATACATCCGCCACATCTGGGTTGCCTCGACTCGTCCCAATATCGTACCATAATATGCTTGAAAGGGGATTTCAAAGGGCAAGGGTGGCAGTAGCCATGATGTGACCTCTGGTGAGCCACCATCGAGAGGATTGTGCAAATGAGCAACGATCCAATCATTAGAATCCGTCACAATGAACCGAACATTAGACCTTCTACGATAAACATCCGAATCGAGTTCAAATATGGCTTTCAATCACATAAACACTTACTTGAACCGTCTACTCAGAGCAAGGGCTTGAGCCGATGCTTCAATAAGCGGCTCATCGCGTAGGTCCCGTTCCCTTGTTTCGAGAAAGAGAAGCCGTGGCTCCAAGGACCTGACCTTGTATAGACACTTTTGCGATGTACCGTAGCCAGCGTTTAGGATTCGGTCTGAATGCGAAAACGGTTAATAGAAGAAGGCTTGAAAGCCAATAAACTCCGAACCCTCATCTTCCGTTTTGAACACCAGCATTGCATACTCCACAACTCCAGACAGTGTAATTTCCTGACCGTTCCGGTCACGATAGGACGCATCATTATCATCAGAGTCGATAATTATCTCTTGGTAAAGGCGGATATGGGGCGTGTTCTTGATGTCGCCAGTGCCTAGAAGCCGGTTCGGGTGTACGTACCGGTTACACCACAGAATATAATTCGCCTTGTCATCGACGCTGAGCTCTGAAAGTGTCGAAGGTAAGCCGGCGCCCTCTGCCGATTTTAAATACGCTGAATATATCTCCTCTGCATCGAGATGGGCCTGTGAGAGGGTCGTGACATCGAGCCCGGGATCGGCTTCGAGTCTGGTCTTGATAGCTTTTTTTATGTCAATCTCGCGTTCTTTCCTTATGGTTGTGAACACAAAGGAGAGATAGGCGTTGGTTACTTGACGAGCAGCCGCGCCCAAGTTCTGTATCAGGAAATGTTGTTGTCACTAAGGATACATGAAAGGGTAAGTACTGGCCTTGGGTTCGGAAGTCGAGTAGATGATTTCCAGCTCATTGTATAAAGGCTCGAGGTCATCGGCATAATGTTTAGACCGGGATGGATGACAAAGGAAACCCTTGGGAGTCCAATCGTACGAGGCAAAGCGAAAGCCCAAACGGTCTTGAAGAATTGTTTCTGAGACTTCTGGAAACTTGTAGGCCTGAACAACAGTCAGCTTCAGTAACAGGAAGAACAGGTACACTTCGCTTTACGTGGTAAGAGTTCATACTTTTCAAGACGTACTCATCTGGATCTGTTTCCTTGTCCCGCAGCAACTTATCCCCGTCCTCATCCTTCTCCTGTGATTGCCCATCCAATAGGAGACCCAGAATTCCCAGAGGGCCAAACGTCCGAGGTGTCATACCAGCCTCCTCAAATAGTGCCTCGCATTTCTGGAGAATAGGCTGAGCAATTCTCAACCGTTTTGAAAGTGGACTTCCAGTGGAATCAGCGTCGAGCTGTCTTTTCAGTGACATGGGAGGATGTAATGATTCAGAAAGATTTTCAGGATGAATCGATATAAGTATGTGTAGACTCGAACTGGTCTCAGTTGACGAGGAAGGGGTTTAGATAATCGATGGGTAAACTGGAACATAATTTGGTTGCGGAAATATCTTCCCACGATTTTTGCCGAGTGTCCCTGTAAATGTTTGATCCAACAATAATTTCTGCATCCTTACTCCAAACTGCCAACTCTGATACACGGTCACAGATCCAAGTACATCCCCGCATTCCCTCGGCTTCCGAGTGGTGCCCTCATTAGAGGAGATTACATCTATTTCTGCGGCTTTGCTCCGACCAAAGATACTTGCGAGCATATATCACGAGCACTCAGCACATGCATGAAGCCAGACCATATACCGACTCCTCAATATTGATACGGGGCTCTGTGTCCTGAAAAATAAACTTGGTCGTGGCGTGCACCTTTTCAGTGCCCAAACCGGCGATTGAGCTGCGGAGTGCTGCGGAGTGCATCAATGCATTTGCCGCACGTCAATTCTATCCCTTTCACACATTGTTCAGGCTTGCTACAGTTTGGTTTCAGCGTTCGGGCCGCCCTTCAACGAGTCAATGATAACTTCGGAGTCCTCGCCGTGGAGTACATGGCTTGTCCTCGAATTTCTTTGACTTTTCTGTCTAACTACGTTACCTATTTACACCTTTGAGCACGTCGTCCGCTAGCTTAGCGCTGTCGTTCCCGAACCTGCGTAAGGATATGACCAACTGATGTGACTTTATCCTTACACAGTAAGTCACCAGACTTGTTGGTCAGATACGCAGATCGGTTACTCCGAAAGGACAACTCAACAGAAGGAGCAGACGTAGAGGGAGCCTCGGATCGTTTAGTGCATTCGTGTTGCATCTATGGGAAGTATATGATAATACATCCGTAGGTGACTATCTTCAATCACCTAGAGGATAAGGATATCTTTTTGCACTTTTATACCGCAAGGCTATCCGAGAAATGCCCCCATGATCGCCAGACTTAGAAATGCCTGTAGATCTGAATATATCAACAAGTTGCGGCAGATGTTCACCGGTATGTCTTCAATAATATTCAGTTGTATATATAGTACTGATACCTTGTACACAGACGCGAGAGTGAGTAAGGATCTGGCAGAGCAATTCGACGACGAGATATTCAGTGTCATCACTGTCGTGGTCCTCGGTTCGAATTCTTTGTCGTTCAACCGGCCGTCGAGGGAGATATATCCCGCGAATGAGCGTTTCCAAAAATACTACCAGATGAGGCATTCAGGTCGGAAGCTGACTTGTCTGTTACTCGAGGAATAAGATCTAGGTGAATTGCCTCATCAGAGGTATATTTTGACGACGAGCCCGTACCAGATGGCTGTCTTGCTTCTGTACAATAGCTACAATCGGCTTTCTCTGTCTGAGCTTGTCACAGCGACATCAATTCCGAAGGAGATCATTATTCAGGTCCTTGACAACTTGCTATCCTTGTCAATGCGAGGATCCTCGTCAACGAAGAGTCTGGGCAGTACGGTCTTGATTCCAGTGAGTCTATATTGGATTCGCTCTCATTGGCTGATCTGAGTTTTCTAGATTTCAAGTCGAAGAAGATTCGAGCCGATGTGGATCAACTTATCAAGGCTGAGAGACCCGGACAAACGGAGGCGATTAGGGCTGTGCAGGAGGGTCAGAAGCCTGCTATCCAGGCCACCATCGTCCGGCACGTCGACTGCTTTGGGTTGGGGTTTTGAACCCCAATCTCTCCTCTAGGATCATGAAGACCCAGAAGTCGATGACGAACCAACAACTCGTTCAGGAGGCCGTTGAACAGATTTCTCAGCGATTCATGCCTCAGGTTCCCGCCAATCGAAAGGTATGTTCCGTTTGATATCCCGAGTATCATCTTAATTTCACCGTCGCTTCATCAGGCTATTGATATCCTTCTCGAGAAACAATGCATCAAACGGGAAGGAGACGTCTTGGTATATATGGCATAGAATCGTTCTCTGCCACGAAATTCATTCTTTTTCTTTGTAGAATATATACAAAGAAAAAGAATGCTATATTTATATTTGTCGATCGAGAAGAACTTGTACATATTCGAGTTCGGATTTTTATGATCTTTGTGAGCATGCTAGTTGTACTGTGTAGCACCGGCCCCCGGGTTGGCTGTGACTCGGACGAGTAAAGTGCAAGTTGGAGTGGATACGTTTCAACTAGCGAGTACAATGGAGATTACAAAAAGGGAGACCATTGCTGAGACGACAAACGTAATATGAATCTATGAAGAACAGCCCGGCGTGCAAAAAGAGACAGAGTTGCTTGCGTATAGAACAATGAATATATGTAAATGATGAAATGTAAAGGGATGCCCTAGAAAAGACTGGTTCGTTAGTCGACCAAAATGAAATTTAATAATGAAAGGAAACCACTAATATACCTTTCCTGGGTCTTTCTAAGCAGACTTGCTCGATTCTACAATGCGATCTAGGGAGTTGGACGCTGATGGTGGGTTTGATGGCGACGGAGATGTGATACCGGTGGTCCCCGTTCCTGGCAATAGCTGATGAAAGTTAGAGTAACTCTAATCGGCCCTTGTGGAAATGTTACATACCCATTCCATCAAAAGTACGTATATTTTCTTAACCCTGGACCGCCATTCCTTGACTGCCTTGTCTCGTGCGACTAGCGTCCCGTAGAGTGACAGAAAGGGGTTCGGAACATCGAGTTCAGAAAAATAAGGCATGTGCGTGATTTCAGACGATTGACCAGGTAATTTGCCATTATGTAGATGCGCCAGCAGCCACCTTTCCGAATCCGTTACGATAAAGCGGATGCTGCTTGAGCTGAAATAGACATAGGTAGGAAAAATAGCACTGAAAAAGGCACATACTTTGATAGATGACTAAGTGCAAGAGCTTGAGCTGTTGCCTCCGTCAGGGCCTCGCCCTCTAAGCTTCCTTTACTGTTGAGGCTTTTCGCTTCAAGAACAACAAGTCGACCTTCTTGTGTTTGAGCCAATGCCGAAAGGAACTTCAGTTGATCAGAAGACAGGATGGGTACTGAATGTATTAGCAGTCAGGATAACCAATATGTTACGGATCAAAGATCAAACCTTCATGCTCGGTTTTAAAAAGCCATATCCCATAGTCGGACACTCCTGATAACCTGAACGGTCGGCCATTCTTATCGAGAAGTGTGGCACCTTTGGATACTCCTGTATCAGGTCCAATAGCGAACTCTGGAAATAGACGTAGTTGATATTGGTCCTTAGCGCCACCGAGGGTCGGCAATTTAGTGTCCCTCATGTTCTTGTTACAAAACCACACAAAATCGGCCCTATCCTCAATCCTGAAGTCTTCAAAAGTCGATCCTACAGGCACATTTTTTCCATCTGGCGTCTCCAAGAACTCCGAGATGGCTTCAGGCTTTACCGAAGCATCGTCGTTGAAAACATCTGGAGGAACGAGTGTTGCGATGTCGATACCAGCTTCTATTTCAGACTTTATAAAAGCCGTGGTTTTGGTCTTCCTCATTTCCGTTACGGTGGTGGTTATGAATTGGATATACGCGTTGATGATCAATCGCGCAGCCGCCTCATTCTAGATGACCAAAGAGTTTTTTCGTCAAGTGTTAAGACATTAAGATATGGGTGTAACCTTGGATCCAGATGAGCGGTAAATTGCTTCCAATTGTTGGTACAAGGGTTCGAGGTTGTGACTATTGAATTCTGATTTTTTCATTGTGTCGAATATACCTTGTGGAGTCCAATCAGTGGGTTCATTGAATCGCACCCCTAAATCTTGTAATGCTTCGCGTGTTACGGTAGAGAACGAAGCTGACGGCACCTAGTCACATTAGATAACTCAACATGTAAAAGAAGACTGCAAATGTATGTACTTTTGGTTGTTCCAAAGAGGCTTCCAGTGACTTGAGAACTTCGTCACGATTCTCTCTGGCCTCTACATTTATCGTTTCTTCGGACAATATCTGGCGGATAATGCCCAGTAGGCCAAGCGTAGGCTGCGAGCCAGCTTCGTTGAGGAGCTTCTGAAAATGTTCCGAAACTGTGCCAGTGAGCTGATTGGTATCTGAAACTTTGGCGCGTTTTTGTGGTGATAAATCAGAATCGGAGAGTGAGCGCCTTCTTTGAGTCATGGTGGAGAGAGCGAATGGTTATTGATAACCAGAGACCAGTGGACTCACGGGTCGCCTTCTTTCTCACGATGAAGCGGTGGGCCATCGCAGGGTGTGGCATGCCCGAGTCCTGCTGGGTTGTGGAAGAAGCTCTTGAATTTGTCACGATAAATCTGTTACTGTATAGCTCCACTTCTTGCGTCGTGACCAGAAAAGGGCCCGCAGAAAAACGATCGAGCGACCCTGAAAATGACAGAACAGATCCCGGAATCTGATTTTACTGCCGCGGTAACTTTTTTCATTTTGATCGTATCAATCATTTTTGAAATGATATCAGACAGGGTCTGGGAATGACGAAGAATAGCTTCTTGCCAAGAATGCCGTTCTCTTCCATATTTTTTGAGACCACCAAATATCCGGTCTTGGTCGACCTCAGGTTCGATAGTATATGGGAGCATCTTGTGCTCTATCAGCCTCCATTGGCAGCAGGTTGAAACTCAGTGACGGTGGCAGAGTATTCAGAGGTATGATACATCTTCACTTATCTTACACCTTCTCATGTATCAATAGCAGGTACGATATGTTCTTCGGTAGCTATTCTTGTCTCTAGAGCCAACAGCTCGTGTGCGAGAAACATCGAGTCATGTGACTAACCCGTTACCCCAGGTTTATCCTCCTGGCAAGGCTGAAGTTCGACACTCTACCATCCCACGTCATACAGTTTGCCAGCAGGTCGACATTGTAACCCATGAAGACATCAGCAAGGGTAGGGTTATACACGCCACCAGGAAGGCAGTCAAGGCACGCCTTCGTCGCTTGGAGGAGATAGAGATATGTAGGATCTGCCGTCTTGCTCGAAACCAGCATATCCGGAAACTACGGGAGTAACACCGACTATTGTCAGGAGCTCGCATAGGTAGAGGATGTTGAACTCGTGTAGAGGATAGAACTGTACCATACTGAGCATTCATAGATTGATATCTGCAATCAGATCGTATGTATCTGTTCAGCGATACTCGACAAAGAGAAATTGACTGTCCGATCCGACGATAACAGGGATGACATGAACATTCGAGCACTTATACATTGGCCTATACTGAAGAAGAAAATTAAGTCCTTACAAGATGCCCAAGAGAATGATTGGACTAACCTAGTAAACAATTCGAACTGATTTTGTACGGCTCACGAGCCTACGGTCTGCATGAACATCAAACTATGGCCAATAATCGATAAGTAACGCACAAAAACTATGATCGTTGCCATTCAAAAGCGGTCCTTCACCAAAGGATCCAAAGGAGGTCTACTGTACGATGGCTACAAAAAGCGCATCAGCGTCTTCAGCGTCCAAAAAGACAACACAACCAAACCCACCAAAGGCGCCGGCTTGTTGTCCAACACTTCCTCGATCCTTGCCAATACATCATCCGTCAACTTCGGCAGTACCTCCAGGGCCTTCAGGTTATCTAACAATTGCTCAGGCTTCGTCGCGCCTAAGATAACAGTTCCTGTATTAGTGTTCTTCGCTACCCACGCAAGAGCCAGAGCTGCAGTCGAAGCACCAAGCTCTTCAGCGATCTTGGTGAGCTCTTTGACTTTGCGGATCTTCTCTTGCCCTTCAGGGGATGTGAGGGAGGCGCGAGTATCCTTGAAAAAATCGGCATTAAGGTCGAAGCGCGAACCGGGAGGAATTCCGTTGTTGTACTGAAGACCTTTCAGTGAGCGACGGGGGTCAGAGAAAGGAACAAACCTTTCCGGTTAGAAGCCCACTAGCTAGAGACGACCATGTGGTAGTGCTGATACCATACTTCTTGTACAGTGGACTGCGGTGATTATGAGTAAGTAATAGAATGGGCAAGAGATCTTAAAAACATACGCATATTCCTTTTCAGGTCGTTCGCGATGAAGCATGCTTTGAACCAAGTTAAATAAGTGTACGACATCGCAACATACAGACGTACTGGTGTTGGCACTGCTCAGCTATGGGACCTTGAAGGCCGAGTCTATCAGCAACGTCTGCATGGATGTGAGGTGTAGAATACAAGATAAAAGAACGATATAACATACGATACGCTTCCTCTATTTCGCGCGCGCTCCATTCCGATGTTGCCCAATAAAAGGCCCAACCCTTGTCAATCACGTAGTTGAAGGCCCGGACAATTTCCTCCATTGGAACTAAGAAGATGTAGGTCAGTGAATAAGAATGAGCTCGAACCTGTAACTCAATACTCACCATTAGGATCGTGTCGGTGGGCAAATATCACGTCGACGTAATCCATCTGAAGGCGGGCAAGACTCTCTTGAGTGGCCTCAATGATACTGAAGCTCATATTAATTTACGCTTCGCACAAAACAGTTGAGAACGAACTGTTTCCGAGACAGGCCACCGTCATTAGGTCCAGAGCGTAACCCAAAGAAAATTTTGGTCGATATCACGAGATCCGACCTGCGATATCCGAGTTCTTTAATGGCACGACCCCTACGATTCTAATTCAACATTGAATGAAAGAGGAGCAGAAAGGAGGGACACACATTTCTATTTCAGACTTGCCCTTGGCGTAAGCCTCTGCGGTGTCGAACATGTTGATGCCATTCTCGAATGCTAGCTTGATGAGTTCCTAATTACCATCAGATTAGTAATTGTACAGGTATCTGTCAAAGGAGGACGTACCTTGACTGGGTCACCGACAACAGTACCCCCGTACGTTAGCCCTGTGAGAAGTGAGTGCCTCAGCTCAGAACATCATGAGTAATACTAACATCCGCCGAGAGAAAATAACGGTACTCTCAACCCACTGGGCCCTAGCCTCCGGAACAGCATGTTCTTAGGGTCAAAGTCTGGTGGTGTAGAGGTCGTCGTCATGGTAGCAGTTCACAAACGTGAAAGCGATATCACTGAAAAGAAAAGCAATGAGCTTCAAGCCAGTATAGAGAAGCGATAAGGGCATACATCGACGTGGTAAAAGTGCAAATCTAGACATAGATTGCGTATGCCTTTTATACCGGCTAAGATTGCGTCCGGCGCTATTTTAAATCGCAGGGCGGATTCTTGCTGAGTGAGCATATTGAACTGTTGCTGACCAAGTCGACTAGTAGTCGTACGCGTTCACTATGCCGTTCCGAAAAGAAGCGGAATGTGGGAAAAAGAATACTGCAAGGGGAAACAGAATAATGATGGTGGTGGAGCAAGGAGAAAGTGATTTTGTTTGCTTCCATTTGTGGCTCGAACGATTCGGAATAGCGGCCCGAAACGTCCGGCAAACCCGTCACTTTCATCCCTAACAGCGAACAAGTTTCGCTCGTGTATCAAGCAGCTGATCGTTCTCCTGCGGTCTAATCATCGATGCCAGTACAATGTAACTGCCACTCTATGTTTCACTGGATGTTCGGGCTGCTTGTTGCGATTTCTTTGACAATCTGAATGCTACTGTATAATCAGTACTATAAAGAGCTCGTTCAAGTACTTCTTACTCCTCCTTACCGTCGCCTTTGTGGCAGGGACTTATCTAAATTGTCCCAACTATACTTAGACCGGTCACGGGTCCTGCTTCTTTCCCTTCATTTGACAAAGTTTGGGATCATACTCGGCCAGCGGATTTATTCCGCGGCTGCACTCCGAGGCAGGACCGTGCACTTAGGCGCCAAATGATTACACGAGTCCTCCATGCTATCTTCTGAACGCCCACTGGGTACTGCTACAATTATGATAACGTCGAACTCTTTTCCGCCTCTAACACCAAGTCAATCATCGAATCTAAAAACGGTCTGGGCATATTTTGAGAAGGGTCTGGATCTTATAATGAGTTCGCCAGAGGGTATTCCATTGGCGTCGGTGCGTTCAAACCCAGGTTCTATTTCTTTGACTGACAGTCACGTATGCAGTACAACTCATTATATTGTGCTGTATACAACTATGTCACGTCGCCGAAAACAATTTGTGAATGCAGTAAGACTTGCTTTTTGAGCTAATGGACATGCACTGAATGTTCTCCCAGAAGAGGATCCAGAGTTTGTTGGAGGAGGCGCCGGCCTCTATGTCAACATTACTAAGTACTTCATTACATATCTCAAAGACATTCGGGATGTTCGTTCAACTGCCTCGTGTCATGTTGATTGTTCACAACTTCATTGCAGAAAGCTGACAATCTCCAGGAGGAGGATTTGTTGACGTATTATGCTCACGAATGGCAACGATACACGGCTGGAGCTCAGTCCATCAACCGGTTATTCTCATACGTCAATCGGTATTGGGTCAAGAGAGAAAGAGACGAAGGTAATAAAAAAGTGTACCCGGTATATACTGTGGGTTGGGCCCATCAATATCAATGTTCACTGCATAAGCTCATGTCTGATTACAGCTTGCTGTGGTACAATGGAAGGACCATCTATTTGTTCCAATACAGCAGCAGAACGGCAAGCTGACCACCGCACTACTGCACCTCATCCAACGACAGCGTAATGAAGATACTATCGATCAAGGTCTCGTCAAAAGGGTCGTCGATTCCTTCGTAGCCCTTGGGTTAGACGATACAGATCTGAATAGCCGATGTCTCGACGTCTATCGAGAGCATTTCGAGACACCCTTCCTGGCTGCCACAGCAACGTATTATCAGAAGGAATCTGCGACTTTTTTGCTAGAGAACAGCGTACCGGACTATCTCAAGAAAACCAAAGAGTGGCTCCAAGAGGAGAAAGGTCGCATCGGGCGATATATGACCACTGAAACGCAGACCAGCGTTGTTCCAGTATGTGAAGCGGCCTTCATCCATTCACACGCCAAAGTTATGTGGGTCACATTTCAAGGTCTTCCTGAGTTTCATCAGGACGTCGACTTTCAGCAGGAGCAGGTTCCACTATCGCGTATACATAAGGAACTCGATCTTTCGCGAAAGAAGCTCGAGGAGCGTGTTAAGCACGCAGGGCTAGATGCAGTCTCTGCTCTTGTAGGAGAGAACGGAGGCACACCGGATTTACAGGGCTATGTCGATGCGCTCTTGGAAGTCCGTACCAGGTATTTGGCGTTCGTAGCACAGAATCTCAAAGGAGACCCTGCGTGCATGGCCAGTATCGACAAGGCTTGCAGGGACTTTGTGAATAAAAATGCCACGACGGGAACTTCAACCAATGTATCTCCAGAACTGCTGGTGAAGTATGCAGATTTGGTGCTGCGGAAGAACAACAAATTAGTGAAGGAACAGGACGTAGAAGTTGCCTTGGATCGCATGGTATGTTTTTTATTCCACCTTTGTTGTTTCGTTCCATAAATGTCTGATATATTTTCAGATAGTTATTTTTAACTACCTCGAAGATAAGGACATACTCCAACATTTCTACGCTGCCAGTCTATCGAGGCGTCTCGTTTACGAGTCATCAACGTCGGATGAAAACGAAGCAAGTATGGTCTCCAAGCTTGAAAAGGCTTGTGGATCTGAATACACAAGCAAGCTGCGGCAAATGCTGACCGGTACGGCGTCTATAATTCTACATGGTCTGCATATAACTGATAGCGCTTGATTAGACATGAAATTGAGCAAAGATTTGGCAGATCAGTTCAACCCGGAGCGCGAGCAAGACGACATAGACATGACATTCAGCATCATGGTCCTCGGTACGAACTCTTGGCCGTTATATCCATCTTCGCATGGATTCACCATCCCGAGGGAGATATACCCCACATATGACCGCTTCCAGGAATATTACCAGACGAAGCACTCAGGGCGAAAACTAACATGGTTATGGAATTACTCGAGGAACGAGCTCCGAACGAACTATCTCAACCAGAGGTACATCCTCGTGACAAGCTCGTTCCAGATGGCTATCTTGGTCATGTATAACGACCACGACACGCTTTCTCTCACCGAGCTCATCACAGCGACGTCGATTCCGAAGGAAGTCATCACCCAGATTCTTTCCATCCTCATCAAGGCCAAGATTCTCGTCAATGAAGAACCCGAGCAGTATGATCTCAATCCCAGTTGCGTCTGTCGAGTACCTGATCCTGATGCTTCTGACCGATGGGAATATCCAGGCTTTAGGTCCAAAAAGATACGAATCAACTTGAATCGGCCGATCAAAGCTGAAGAGACGAGCAAAGTGCTGAAAAATGTCGACGAGGATCGAAAGTATATCATTCAAGCCACTATCGTCCGGTTTGTATTCTAGGATATATATTCGCACGAAGATTCTCAATGATCATCCCGTTCCGCAGAGTCATGAAAGCTCGGCAGTCGATGACGAACCAACAGCTCGTACAAGAGGTCATTTCGCAGCTCTCGCAACGGTTCACGCCGAACGTTGGTGATATAAAAAAGGTATGGGTTTTTGGGTGTATTAGTGGCATCCTTCTCAACTTCACGTAGGCGATCGACATTTTGGTTGAGAAAGAATACATCGAGCGGGTTCAGGGTACGCGAGACAGGTTCGCGTACGTTGCGTGATCGTGTTGCTTCGATTATACTTGTACATCCTTAATCGTGTTTTGTGGTATGGTGTAGCATTCTGTGTCTGATTGTACTTGTAGTCCTTAAACAAAAATTCACCCTAAAAAGTAACTAAGTCCAAGTAGGGGGGACAATGTGTCAAATGAGAGGATTGGTGAATAGGCTGTAATCCCAGAAGGAACGTCGCTGGCTGCCAGTAGCGGTTGAGGAAGTTGGGAACATCTCAGACTCAACTTCACAAACTGTTCCGTCGCCAGGCAGAGTGCCATTTTGAAAGTACGCATGAACGTAGGCTCGTGTGCATGCAGAAGAAGCAGACAGAGACGTGTGCTGTAGCAGCGGGAGAGTGAGTGTCCGACAACCTGTTTTGAAGCGGTTACATACCCCATATAAGTTTTGAGTTAGAACCACGGAGCCAGGGAACGCGCTGGACGTCTTGTGTGCCCTAAAGAAATATAAGTAAAGCGAACTTGGCATGTAGTGTTGGGATGGCTTACATAGAGAGAGGAGTAAGGGGATCTGAATGATGCATTGATGTCAGTAAGAAAGGAAGGTCAGAGATGGATATACATACCAGCTGTGTTTCCTATGAGAAGAATGGGATAACTGGTATTTCCGGTCACCGGGCCTAAGTAATAAGAGATACTTCATAACAAGCCCCGAGGAAGCGTACAGGCAAAGGCTCACCCGTAAATCTGCCTTCACGGTGGAACTTCCATCCGCTGAAGGAAGATAGAATTAGTACACACACATATGTCAAAGAAGGGAAATCTGCTCACGAGCAGCTGATTATCCGAGGAAATATTATATCGGCAAGGGTCGATACAGTTTTGAGACTATCCCAATATGCCAATAGATCCACCACAGAGACCGTTTTATTCGGCGCATCACTGCAGGATATAGCAATTTACGCCTCCCATGAATTATCATAAGTGGTTCCGGGTGACGGGTCGTACGCGGCCGCCTGCATCCCGTAAATTATGCTGCCATCCCCAGCTGCGAGACCAGCGAGGCCTTTGGCGAGAATAGAGAAATAGGCATATGGTATGGACAGGATGTTCCCGATTGCGGTTCTCAAGACGGTAAGTCGACGACACCATAGAACGATGAGGTTATGTTATGGATATTGGGTATCCGTTGATTTGGTGCATGAGTCAACATATGCTCGTACTCGGCCTTCTCGGTCTTAATACTGACTCACTCGTACTTTCTGTTACTTTCTCTATTCTTCGTACTGATACTAGAATATTATAGAACATTGTAGAATAATAATGACTGGAACCTTTCCTTAGTATATAAACTTGTAGATAACATTATATTAGGATACTTGATCAATCTACTACTTCCAGTACCCTCACACTGCGTGAACCCTCAGTTACGCCTAGCGCTTGCTGAACAACTCGTTGGATACGCCTAGCGCTTTCTGATACCAACCCGAAGGTTACGCTTAGCGCTTGCCTTCACCCACGGCCCGTAATAGCTTCGCGCTTACAGGCTTTCTATATTGGTAATTGCTCCGCGCTTACCGGCTACTTCCCTCAGTAATTGCTTCGCGCTTGCTGATTTCCTTTATTTCGCAAACCGGACCACTCAGGTCTCCTCACGAACCCTCGCCGGAATCCAATATATTCCCTAACGACGTACATCATTCCTAATTAATCTTACCTCACTTCGATCACTACTCCTCGCCTCGTGCTCGCATCTCCGGATTTCGGCAGATCCATAACAGGTTACGACTGGGACTGGCTGAGTGACGAGAGACTCGTATATAGAATCGAGATTATTGGATATCTCTTCGGCGGTGGGGGCGTAGAAAGCGCATGCATCAGGACCAGCAGCGGCGCATCCGTCAAAGAAAGACTGCATGACCTTATCAGTGTCGACGAGCTCGTTGCGCCAGTCATCTGGAAAGGACAGAAATATCGAACACTGTAAGCTTACGGATGCGGCACGGATATCTTACTGCTGTACCAGCCATCCATATCCAACACACCTAAACAATACTATGAGTAAACGAACTTTAGTACAGGAGGAGTCGACTACATACCGTCAAGCACGATACGTTCAACTTTATCCTGGAAGTTAGATACATAATTAATTAATTGAAAGAAGCGAGAAGGATGAGGTAGCGCACAGGAAACATTGTAGCAAAGGTGGCGCCAAGAACTGTGCCATAACTGGTGAGAACCAATCGGCCATCAAGTTGAGTACAATTAAATCGCGAGTCGCTTACGAAAATCCCCAATACTGCAGCTTCTCTTGACCCGCTGCCTCGCTAATCCGCAACATATCCCGGGCAATATTATCCGTACTAACATAATTCAGGATTCCATTATCCCTTTCCTTGGCCAGTTCCGCTAAAACCATTGCAGATGCCCATAAATGAGGAATCTGGTCGGCGCTAGGAATAGCAACCCAATGGTCAGGATTAGCAAGCCAAAGTGAACGCTCTTCTTTTGAGAGAAAAAACTCTGCTCGAGGCGTGGAATTTCCCACCCCTACAATGCTCGTCAAGTGAGCCATAGCACATGTTAGAAAATAGAGCTCAACGTACCACGAGGATCGAAGCTGACAATGTCGTATTGGTTCCCAATAATTGACGCGAGTAACGAACCAAGGGAAACCATTATAGCGACTCCGCTGGCCCCAGGGCCTCCCGGATTCATCAGTACGGTTCCTCTATAATCGGTCTCGGATACCGCAGAGTACTTGATTACCGCGAGAGCAGCTTTGTCGCGGTCCTCATTCGAGTAGTCAATGGGTACCTTCAGTTACACAGAATAACTTTAGAACGTAGTGGGGATTTGGGAAGTATACCTGGAAACGCGTGCACTGGAAGCCGGTGTAGCAGTCAGTCCATGATAAGTCGCCCGTTGGCTCGATCTATAATTGAGCCGACGTGAGCAACAGCACCTTGGTGATGAGAAACCAGACAAACAGTGTTTCAGTCGAAATCTCTCTGAGCCAATACGATTGGGAACAAGAACTCGATAGTACAAATAAGAACGCAGAACTTAGAGATGAGAGGAATCATTGGAAAAGGTGCCATTGACCAAAGAAAATGCTGGCGAGCTTTTATACGCGTCGGCATCAGGATCAACGTAGCTACTCCAGGGTCGCGTTGAAACGAATGCTCGAAGCATTTGCAGGCCTACGCAGTTCGAACTCTTCATTGCCGATCCAAGAAACTGTATGACTGTAAAAGAAGGCCTCGGACTCGGATTCGGATTCGCCCGGCGCGAAGCCGAACTGATTTCGGTCCGAACGCTGTTTCCAAAAATCGTGGGAAGATATTTCCCCAATCATTATGTTCCAGTTTCTCCATCGATCATCCAACTGGCGGTGAGACCGGTTCGAGTCTTACACATACTTTAGGCCAATTTATCCTGAAAACCTTTCTGAATCAATACTTCCTCCCATGTCACTGAAAAGACAGCTCGACGCTGATTCCACTGGAAGTCCACTTTCAAAACGATTGAGAATTGCTCAGCCTATTCTCCAGAAATGCGAGGCACTATTTGAGGAGGGTGGTATGACACCTCGAACGTTTGGCCCTCTGGGAATTCTGGGCCTCCTATTAGAGGGACAATCACAGGAAGAAGATGAACTACCACAGGATGAGGATAAATTACTGCACGACAAGGAAACAGATCCAGATGAGTACGTCTCGAAAAGTATGAACTCTTACCACGTAAAGCGAAGTGTACCTGTTCTTCCTGTTACTGAAGCTGACTGTTGTTCAGGCCTACAAGTTTTCAGAAGTATCGGAAACAATTCTTCAAGACCGTTTGGGCTTTCGCTTTGCCTCGTACGATTGGACTCCCCGGGGTTTTCTTTGTAATCCATCCCGGTCTAAACATTATGCCGATGACCTCGAGCCTTTATACAATGAGCTGGAAATCATCTACTCGACTTCCGAACCCAAGGCCAGTACTTACCCTTTCATGTATCCTTAGTGACAACAACATTTCCTGATACAGAACTTGGGCGCGGCCGCTCGTCAAGTTACCAACGCCTATCTCTCCTTTGTGTTCACAACCATAAGGAAAGAACGCGAGATTGATATGAAAAACGCTATCAAGGCGAGACTCGAAGCTGATCCCGGGCTCGATGTCACGACCCTCTCACAGGCTCACCTCGATGCAGAGGAGATATATTCAGCGTATTTAGAATCGGCGGAGGGCGCCGGCTTACCTTCGACGGTTTCAGAACTCAGCGTCAATGACAAGGTGAATTATATTCTGTGGTGTAACCGGTACGTACACCCGAACCGGCTCCTAGGCACTGGCGACATCAAGAACACGCCTCATATCCGCCTTTACCAAGAGATAATTATCGATTCTGATGATAATGACGCGTCTTATCGTGACCGGAACGGTCAGGAAATTACACTGTCTGGAGTTGTGGAGTATGCAATGCTGGTGTTCAAAACAGAGGATGAGGGTTCGTAGTTTATTGGCTTTCAAGCTTTCTTCTATTAACCGTTGTCGCATTCAGAACAAGTCCTAAATGCTGGCTACGGTACATCGCAAAAGTGTCTACACAAGGTCAGGTCCTTGGAGCCACGGCTTCTCTTTCTCGAAACAAGGGAACGGGACCTACGCGATGAGCCGCTTATTGAAGCATCGGCTCAAGCCCTTGCTCTGAGTAGACTGTTCAAGTAAGTGTTTATGTGATTGAAAGCCATATTTGAACTCGATTCGGATGTTTATCGTAGAAGGCCTAACGTTCGGTTCATTGTAACGGATTCTAATGATTGGATGGTTGCTCATTTGCACAATCCTCTTGATGGAGGCTCACCAGAGGTCACATCATGGCTACTGCCACCCTTGTACTCTGAGATCCCCTTTCAAGCATATTATGGTACGATATTGGGACGAGTCGGGGCAACGAAAATTTGGAGGATATACGTTCGAACGTTTTATGTGACGTTGCTTGAATGGGTGCGTCGCAAGGGTTTATGCATTATGGTCTACACATTCTCATTTCTTCCAGCTCTTGCCAGAGAGTACTTCGGCAATCCCGACACCACCACGATTCGACAAGATGTCTGGTTCTAAAATTTGATTCGAATCAACTAACAGTTGTCCGGTGTCTTTCTTTCTTGCGGACATTATTCATTCTTACTTCAATCGTGCTCTCGCACGCTTTCCCTGTTCTTCAGGATCCTGTTCCTCCTCTTCGAATCTTATCTTCTGAAACATGCCGAGGTACAAGTATTCAAGGAGAAAAAATAGAGATGGGTGACATAGAAATACAGAATGCAGTGTCCACGTCCATATTATAGTTATACATAACGAGGAGGGAACCGTTTTTCCCTCTCTGCAGCATCGGCTGCACGCTTATCCTCCAAGTTGCGCTGGATGCGCCGGTCTGCAAGTTTCTAAATCAAAAGTAAACGTTAATCTTTCGTCCACACACGGAAGGGAAGGGTGATCCGTACATTCTTGGCCGCCAATATGGTCGACATGAGTGAATCCAGAGTAGCCTCGGATAATTCAGACATCTACGACGCAATCAGCGCAAAGGTCAAGTCAAAATTGAGTAGTGGACGTACAGCATCGCCTGCCTGTCGGCTGAGTTCTCGGATACGCTCCTTGTCCGGAGATGAGGGAGGCTCAGTGTATGTCTGTGTCTCTGTTGCGTATGCTTGGGCTTCGGCTACTGGAGGCTGCGCAGGAGCAGGAGAAGGAGCAGGAGCCGCGTCCAGGTCGTCGTGACGGTCGCGTGGATTTTGATTCTGTCCATCATACCGACCATGCCATCCATGGCCCCATGGTCCAAACCCTCTTCGTTCATATCCTCCTTCTGTGTACTCCGTCCTTCCACAGAACCCAGGTTGATTCCGGTGGTTGTGGCTCCATAGGGTAGCCGTACCAGCACCGATGAGGAACCAGAAGAAACCGCCCATGATTGTTAATGTACGAGAGTTAAGTTGAGAGTATTGAGAAGGGTTGCTTGATGGGGCTGAAGAGCTCGGAAGCCATTATTTAAATGGTGAGTGGACGACGCGAATCGACTCGGCCGCAGACGACATCGACGTGTCCGGATAAGCGGCACACGATGACGCACGGTCCGCCGCCGACATGTCTATTTCCGAGTTGCCGCGGCACGCAGCCGTGACGAATGGGCTTTCCGGTATTTTCCTGCTATGGAAGACACGCCTACTTACCTCAGAGTTGTAGTTTATCCAGAAGGACAAAGTGAAGGAATCGAGCAAGATTTGACTAGTAATCTCTCACTGCGAACTTACATATCCTTTCTTGACGTCTTTTGTTCAGATATTCCAAAGGATTTGTAGCTGCCCAAATCTTACGATGATCTCCAATCTGTCCCGGAAGACCAAATTATCGACAAACTAGACCCTAAGCATCCTTACGCAAAATATTTTCGCGTCGTTAGTCCGTCTCCAGGTATCATCATCAAATTCAGAGGCGAACTCTCTGAAGAAGTCATCGATCGCACAGCGTTTTGCCTACGAGAAATTAGGTGCAATTGTTCCTCGAGTCTTATATCACCTCCTCTCCTCACCGGTACAGAGGGTACCCCAGCTACAGCACCAACCAAAGATGAACCCAAAGGATGCTGGTATATGGCCATGGAACGGTGTCCAGGAGTTGCCTTGCGCGACGTCGTCGATACCATGTCCCCATCCGAGCTCGATTACATCGCAGAGCAGCTCAAATCCTTCCTCGCACGTATGGAAACCATCACTTCCCCTACGAACACGATGGGATCAGTCACCGGTGGTCCCTACCGCAACAGTTTCTGGCCAGATGGACTCGCTCCAGAGAAGCCTTTCACTACTCTCGAAGAATTCATCGCATATTACCGATGGATGATCTTGCTAGGGCAGTGTACCGGTGCTTGGACGGAATCTGTCCTCTCCCAGTTACCCAAGGAAGCTACTATTCGATTCGCGCATCCCGACCTTGTCCCTAAGAACATCATCGTGGAAGGGTCAACGATTACTGGTATAGTAGATTGGGCCCTGTCAGGTTTCTTTCCGGACTTTTGGGAGTACGGTCGTATGCACGACCCGGTGGAGATGACGCGTGGATGGGATTACGTGCTTCAAAGGGTTTTTCCCGGTCCTCGACGGCAAGCGGAGATCAACTCTGTTAGACAATTGCTTCGCATTTTGTTCACTGTGTTTTGAGTGCCTTGTTCTCATAAGGTTCACGGCCTCCATATTACAGAACTATGAAAATGACACGGATGCATTATAATTGCTTTTCTATCTCCGGTGTTCTCTGGCAGCAGTACGTATTTCCGTCCTTCTGCTCAGCCTGTACCCGTGGCTGGACTCGGGTGACCGTGTACAATAGTCGTAGAGACTTTCGTCGGCCTCGCAATTTTTTTGACACCCTCCGCTGGCCATGTCGTATTCCACAGATCCTTCTATCTGATTCCTATGCCAAAGACGTTGATCTACTACTGCAGCACTACAGCCATGAATAACCCCTGCATCAGAGTTATTGCAAGAGCGATGAAGATCCACAAAGATCTCCGTCGTCGCGTCTGATGGCTACGTTCTTGAATTCGCTCCTGATGAAGACGGTTTGCTGTAGGCTCGTTCTCCAGGCGGTACAGCATCATTTCATTTTTGCTTATAGACTCTGATTTTAACCGTCATAACGGACCTTATCAAACACCCTTTGGCTCGTATCTTTCCGTAGGATGGTTCCCGTGGTTCTCGTTCTATGGTATGCAGCTGTAAACGGTGCTGTTGAGGAACTAAACGTCCATTGAATAGATAACCCGGATCAACATGTTCAATCCGTGGCACCACAAGGCTATGTCAAAGGCCAGGGTTTCTCGATCCAGATATCATCCCTTCGCGGGAATCAATGAACTTGTTCATGCACAGCACCCACACTGATGAAAAGAAGCACTGGCATACCTCGTACCCGAAGATAACCATTGTAATCCCCTGCCGTCGGATCATTTTGATGATTTGAACACCTCTTTCAAGCTGTACACGCTGCGCCTTACTCATAATAACCTCTGCACAGGCCTTGTTTTTTTTTCTGGGTCGAAAGTTGATGGGAGGGAGCATTGTGCCTAAAGGACGACCATCATCTCTTGCGCATGCAATTCTCTGAACGCTTCTCTCAAGTTGTTGCTTCCACAATCACTCATAGCCCTTGCACAGGCTTTGACTCTTTGTTCTGTTCCGAAAGCCGTGAATTCTACTATTCAATCATTGCCTTGCTCCCATAGCGTTCATCAAAAAGCTGTCTGAATGGTAGTTTGACATGGTACATGTTTATCAACACAACCAACGGAAGTACGTTACGCTGCTGTGGTCACTCTCGTAACCAGATACAATACATACACCAGTCTGGGAGTCTGGGAGTTGCGGTCCTAGGCTTGCGCCTCGCATGTATTCTCATTGGCGTCAAGCATTGCGAATAACATTCGATAAAATTGGGGTGAGGAGATATTCAAGAAAAGCCGGGGCCAGTACTCAAATGAGACGAGGAGCCTGAAAGGATCGCTCAACTTGAACTCGGTCCATGTTCCCTGACGCGTTATGACTTAGATACTTATGAGGATAAACTTGGAGCATGGAAAGTCCAGAGATCTAAAGCTCCTGGCCGTTGGTATTCAACTAATCATGAACAAGTGTGTGACTAAACCAAGCTGTTTCCTTTCTCCCGGATGCGATAACGTCAAGATACACGAGTGTACTATACCTGGGCAGAAGGACAGGGACCTAAGAACTTTGTTTCAGTCTGACAGTCATGGTATGCCTGCTTTGGCCGCTCTTCGATGAATAGCCATTTACTTAGATCTATCGTTACATAATGATTCACTGCCTTCGTGCCCGAGATGATTATTGAAATTTGATTTGGACTCAGAGCTGTTCGCACTGTGTTTTTTTTTCCCTGGTCCCTAGTAGCCAAGCGCCATGCAACCCGAATGCGGAACCAACCTTTCCTTATTGGGACCGCATACCTAAACTATCCACACAGCATATAAAAATGGTCATGTCACTATGTCACTGTCTCGCACGCAAACACTCTTCTAAGACCTTACTCGTGCCTTGTATAATCTTAGAACGTACATTTTTAGATCATCCAAAATCTATAAAGCAGTATCCATTCCCTCAAACCTCCCAAATCCTGTCTTGCACTATCAAAGTGCTATTAAAGACTTGTTGCCAAAATGCTTCACCTCAGCGTATTCCACCCTGGGGCCTGGCCATCTCCCATCGTCATCGTGTTTTACACTTGATGGCTCATGCACTTTCATACACCTCATTTACAACAAGTGGTCAGTGATTAGTTTATTCCACTTGCTGCATCTCTGACCTTGACAATCAGATGTCTCACTAGACCAGAATGACTTGTTGGCCCCGCCAGCTACTGTGGCCTCAATTGCCACAACACCTGCCCCTTCTTTCACTGCCGCTCATCCTTACCAGGTCCATGGTTGTCGTCCACGGGATGCTTTCAGTATATACCTGGATATATTCTTCACCACAAACTAGTGGGTGAGGGCCATCTCATCCGAGTGGCAATTCCGAGTCCTATTTTTGTCAGCCCTTCAGTATACCTATTAGTCATAATGTCCATACATGAAAGTATCTGGTACCTTGCTGTTCGGATCTCATCGCATATTAATACCCCCAAGAGGACCTTCCCTCAATGCACATCTTCCCTGTATCATACCGTCGTTGAACCATACTATATTATTGGTGTCAACAGATCTGGCTGTAAAATGACTATTGCCAAAGTATACTATGCCTACAAGCTGATACAGGGTGGGATCCTTGTTAGTATGGAGCTCGATACTGATAAGAACCAAGAAGAAGCCTGTGGTAGAAAGGCAGACATTGCACAAGGCAGAAGAGGAAAATCAACACAACGCACATCCACAGAACAGCCCAATGCCCGCACGATACAGAGGTGTAGAAGGAACATGCACATGGTCAGATAAGCAATGATTGACACCCACAAGGTCGAGCGATGAAGAAAAGAGGAAGAGGATAACCAGTAACGGAGAAAAAGAAGCAAGAAGAGGATTTTCTTTTGCTAAAGAGGATGCGTCAGGTCCAGATTTGAAGAGGAAGACGTGTCACACATAAATATCATGTACCCGAAACAAAAATGATCAATGCATACAGACATGGGACATTAAAAAAATGAAAAAAAAATAAGTATACGGGGCAAATACAGTAGCATTCACGAATGGGATTGTTCATGAGGTACACCGTGCATGTCATACAGTCATGAACAAGGCAGTCAGACAGCGACAGGGTGTTTCATTTTCAGCAAGTTGCAATGGATGGGGTGAGGGAGAAGATGATCACGTCTGAAGATCCAACCAAGCATGAGAGCCTGAGGCGAGATCATCACTGCAAAGGAAACATCCGGCAGGACCACGATGGAAAGCACCAACGATAGGGAGGGTAGCAGCCAGGGGGATAGAGAGGGGAGAGAATCCCAACACTTACAGGACAATAATATCAGTCATACAGAGATGAAACGGGAACAGGAACGCTACATACCCATCCATCACACTCTCACCCTCCTTACGCCAAACCCCACCAACTCTGAACACATTCTGAATAACTCTCAATTCCTCTGCAGCATATAGTACAAAATGGACAGATTCTACAACAAAGACGACGTGAGTGAGCGATTATTAGTCAACAAATTGACGTCACTCACCATAGATCATGCTAGAAAACATAATAGAATTGCTGACACAAGAGAGAGTTGAAAAAGACAGGATGCACCTATCGAGAGTACTGAAGGTAAGCGTCATCAACTGCTATGAGAGCTGTACTAACCAGGTATGCTAGGACAATGAATTCGTTAAGTCGGCATCCATCAAGAGAGACGATGAGGCAGGGGTATGGAGGATCATCAAGCAGTCCGAAGATGAAGGAACGATGGAAGAAATGGTATTCACTATCACAGGGGCCATATACGTGATGGACCTGCCACTGGTGGCAAAGGAGATGAGGTGAGATTGAACCATGACATGCAAGGTCAAATAATGCTGATGGCACACCAGATTAGGGCACAGAAGGAGAAGGTCAGGTTCTTGAGTCAGTGCAGTTGGTAGGACTGAGCAGCAAAAGCTTTGACGATGCAATGGATGCAATCAGAAGTATGCAAGTCATGGGCGAACGAGAGTTCAGAGATGGAGAGCTCGAACACTGGAAGCCAATGTCAATGAAAGGATTGGATGTTATAGAGTTGTCTAACCGATACTTTAAACTGTGCAACTCCATGAACAATGAGGAAGGCATACCTTTTTCAAACAACATTGATCCTGCAGGTATACTTGCCAAGATAGTGCAGTGAAAATGGATTCACACTGAAGACAATGAGGTACAATATTACAGAGGAGTGATGGATGAAAGAGGGAAAAAGAGGCAAGCATTCTTTGAATTTGTGTTGTCTTTGTATTTTTCTCTTGTCCTGTGCAGACCGGATATGCGACTGACGATGGCTCGCAAAGCAGATACGTGTCAGCGAAGTTGCAGATATTCCGAGTAGGAGACATAGTGGAAGCACAATGCTTGATGGTGTTCTTGAGGACAAACAAGGGTACAGCAAGGATGAAGATGATACTGAGGGCATTGACCCTTGTCAATAGCAACAACTCGATGGTGAGTAACGGAATATATAAGGACAACATGGGATAATAACAGAAAGCAACTGCAGAATGCAGAAACATGATGAACATGCAATCAGAGATGGTCATAAGGATAAAGCAGAAGATTGGATTCAAAGAGGAGGAGGAAGATGTTGGTGTGAGGGCCAAAAAGACAAACAGATCAGATGATTATGAGAGAGAGAAGAAGAAGATGATGGAACTGTAAAGTAGCACAGAGAGAACTGTTTGATAAATCAAAGAAAGATAAGAGAAACCAATACTAGATACTTACGCTGAATACAACGATGACTGAGATAACCCGGAATGATGATCACGAACAATTTTTTTGTATAAAAGAAAAGAAAATAACACAACAAACATGATGAGAGGAATAGAGAAGAAAAAGAGGAGTAGAAAAGGAACACAAGATGAACGACAAAGCGATGTAGCGAGAGGGAAGATGCTGGGACGGAGAAAGCCGACCATGAATAGATATTTTCCCATGAAAGTCTAGAGGGCATGGAAACGAGGCAAGTCAGCAAATGCTGTGATGGATTGATTCCATGAATAGAATTTTCCCATGGGGTTTAGCACCTGAATAATAACTGAGTATCCTATATTCATAGGACTCAGAACAAGGTCCGCCTTCTGGCAAGGTGCCAATCCGAAGTCAGCCAACTTGCTAGTGTCGCTTGGCATGAGCTTTCAGAGGAGGGCCAGCTGATCTACAAAACAATGGCTAGGTTGGAGAGGGAGGTGTATGAATGCGACATCCCTACCCAACATTGTGGTTCATCCGCTGGGAGTAATAGCTCGGGGAACAGTAGATGGCGGTCGAGGGCTCCTTCATGGACAGCAGCTGATCCACCTCATGAGCCGCTTACCATAGGCATAGATAGGCAGGCTTCCGTCTACCATGCTCCCACCATTGCTCCCACTGCTGCACCTGCGATCCCTCGTGTTCAATACCTCGCCTCTTTTCCTATGAACATCGATGACAATGTTATGCTTCAGGATGTTCATGTGACTCAAGGGCAGAGAAACCAGCAAGTGCATGCTACTCAGGGCATGGAGGCTCCTTACCAGCCACAAGCTTCCATCTCTGTCCCAGCTGCCATCACCGAGAGTTCTGACTCTCAGATTCATAACCCTGTTCCCTACTACCACAATGCCTCGAGCCAAAGTTTCAATGCAGTAATGAACCAAGCTGCTGCGATCACCCAATATCTTCCTTCCGCTCCTGTTGCCGCACCAGTTGCTCGCTGCCTGAACGTTCGTTGATTCATATCTTCTCTGTATTGAAACCGTCTCTTACATGTAATTTATAGCCTGTCACTACATTATCTACTCATCACTGGCTTGACGGGGACACGTACAACCGGAACAATGGTTGGGGTGAGCCTTCAACCATGTACGCATCCTCGTCGTCCTTTGTGGAAGTAGGATCATCCAATCATGGCGCAGGGTCCAACAGCCACGGAAGAGAGCCCAACCATGATGGAGAACCATCCACTTGTTATGAGTTCCCTCCTGAGAACATTTGGGATGGTTTATACGGTCAGCATTAGCTGTGATTGTTAGCCTCCAATGGACAACCATCCTGAGCGCTAGTACTTCTCTTTCTGATATGCTTTAATGATTTTTTATTCCCGCTTATACAGCTCTGTAGCATATATTATTTCTTCGTGTGCAGTTCCAGTCCTGATGGTCACCAACAGGCTGTGAACGCCATGTACATATAGAAGGCCCCTCTTGTACTATCTATCTGTCAAGTTGCAATAAAAGGGACATCTGCTAGGTTTCGACTTTGGTGCCAGTGAGTATTCTTATGGTAAGATCCAAAATAGCCAATCTACAGGCAGTAAGTCATTGATCCATCCGTCACTTGTGCTTTTACAGCCTTGGAGACGCAATGCCATAGCAAATCCGAGTCTCGTTTGATATATTCTTTCTCGAGAAGGATGTCAATAGTCTGATTCAGCGACGGTGAATCCAAGACGATACTCGAGGTACCAGGCAGAACGTACCTTTCAGACGAGAGGAACCTGAGGCATGAATTGTTGAGAGATCTTCTCAACGACCTCCTGGATGAGCTATTGGTTCATCATCAACTTCTGGGCCTTCATGATCCTAGAAAAGAATTTGAGGTCCAAAACTCTGACGCAGTGCAGTAGACATACCGGACGATGGTAGCCTGGATAGCATACTTCCGATCCTCCTGCATGGCTTTCATCACCTCCGTTTGGTCAGGACCTTCGGCCTTGATAGGTTGATTCACATTGATGAGGATCTTCTTCGACTTGAAATCTAGGAAAATTTAGTCAGGCAATGACAGCAAGGCCACCACAGACTCACTGGAGTTAAGACTGTATTGCTCAGGCTCTTCATTGATGAAGATCTTTGCATTCACAAGAACGTAAGTGGCACAAGATGACACCCAGTCCATGGCAGGCATGTATATTTCCAAGTTGCTGCGGCACGCTGCCAGAACAAATCAGCTTCTGGGTATTTTTGCGAGCGTTAGCGAGCAACAAACACATGCCAGGCAGATTCCTGCCTCCCCTGGAATCGTCTTTTTTTGCTCGCTTCTTCTTCAATTCTTTAGGGATTCCTTATTGGCATGAGATTCAGGTGGCGAAAGGAAGTATCTATTGCTGTGCAGTATCTCGACGGTATTTTTCAGGTTTATCACTGTTTGCTTGTTCTTTTCTGTTTCTGCTATTACAAGCACAGCAGTCGATCCCATGAGAACCTCCCATACTACGAATGCTAACGCTTGCTCTTGTGGGTTCCCCACTGTCCATATTACTGCTATGGAAGACATGCCTAACTTGAAAGTTGTACTTTATCCAGAAGGACAAAGTGAAGGAACTGAGCAAGATTTGGCTAGTAATCTCTCACTGCAACATACATACCCTTTGCTGACATCTTATGTTCAGATATTCCAAAGGATCTGTGGCTGCCCAAATCTTACGACGATCTCCAATCCATGCCAGAGGACCAGATTATCAACAAACTAGACCCCAAGCATCCTTACACAAAATATTTTCACATCGTTAGTCCGTCTCCAGGAATCATCACAAATTCAGAGGCGAGCTCTCTGAAGAAGTCATTGCACAGCGTTTTGCCTATGAGAAACTTGGTGCAATTGTTCCTTGAGTCTTATATCACCCTCCTCTCCTCACCAGTACAGAGGATACTCAAGTTATAGCACCAGCCAAAGATGAACCCAAGGGATGCTGGTATATGGCCATGGAACGGTGTCCGGGAGCTGCCTTGCGTGATGTCGTCGACATCATGACCCCATCTGAACTTGATCACATTGCAGAGCAGGTCAAATCCTTCCTTGCATGCATGGAAACCATCACATCTCCTATGAACACGATGGGATCAGTCACCAGTGGTCCCTACCGCAACAGTTTCTGGCCAGATGGACTCGCTCCAGAGAAGCCTTTTGCCACACTTGAAGAGTTTGTCGCATATTACCATTGGATCATCTTACTAGGGCAGTGTACCAGTGCTTGGACGAAATCTGTCCTCTCCCAGTTACCCAAGGAAGCGACTATTCGATTTGCGCATGCCGACCTTGTTCCTAAGAACATCATCGTGGAAGGGTCAACGATTACTGGTATAGTGGATTGGGCTCTGTCAGGTTTCTTTCTGGACTTTTGGGAGTATGGTCGTATGCATGACCTGGTGGAGATGATGCATGGATGGGATTACGTGCTACAGAGGGTTTTTCCTGGTCCTCGATGCCAGGTGGAGATTAACTCTGTTAGGCAATTGCTTCGCATTTTGTTCACTGTGTTTTGAGTAACGATGAAGATCCAGAAAGAACTCCGTCGTCACCCTCATCCTAATGTCGGTCGATACCATGCATTACCCTTCTAATGACCAAGTTTGGGAATTTACTCCGTTTTTGAAGATGAAGATGGTTTGCTGTAGGCTTCTTCAGGCGGTATTGCATCATTTCATTAATGCTTGCAGCCTCTGATTTTCTCCATCATACCGGACATTGGCTTGTATCTCTGCGTAGGATCTGCCCATGGTTCTGAATTGACTTAGCTGTATGCGACGCCATTCAAGGGCGCTGCCAAGCTATGAGAAAATGAGGCTTCCTGCAATCAACTCATGTAGGCCCTGCCTACCACCTTGCTCACAGCTTTGGGTGGGGTTAATGAAGTTGGTCATACAGCACGCCCTTAGTGATGAAAAGCATCATTAACATACAGTATCATCTGAAGGGTGACCGTTATCATTTGCCTTCTACAGCTAAGAATGGCGATTCTCTAACACTGTATCATTCAATCATCATGGCGATCACCTTACCTGACTCTTCCCACAGCCTCGCACAGGTCGCGTTCAGCTTAGTATTCTCTAATGCTGAATCAATAACAACTCTTTACCTTGGGAAGATCAATTTTTTTGATGACTGCACTATAAATCCAAAGTAATCCATTCAGGCCTCTAGAATCTACATCTTACCAACTGGTGACTTAGAAGACTATCGATGGTTTCATGAACTACAGCTATTGTGGGTATTGACGTCTTCAGAATCGCTGTCCTATCTGCAGTGTTCACTGACAGCAGTACATTATATTTTTATCCTCCCATGCTCCAACCGTACTTGTGGCTCAGCTTGGATGACCGTGTTCAACAATTATGGACATTCTTGTCATCTTTCCAAAGTTACTATGTGGTTCGTTGGTCATGTTGTATGCTGTAGGCCTTCCTAGCTGATATATGCCAAGGATGTCAATCCACTACTATGGTATGGTCATGGACTGGGCTGTGTAGTGCAGTTACATGTATCCTGGCCTCCGGCGTGTCTAAAGGTACCATGCCATGTAATGATGAGGATAATAGCTCCTGACATAGAGCAACTTGGATAGAGATGAAAACTGATGAGGAACTCTGTCATCACACTATACCAATGTCTGTCAATACCAAGTGTTACCCATCTGATGGCTAAGTTTTAGAATGCACTCCCAATTTGATGATGAAGATGGTGTGCTGTAGGCTTGTTCTTCAGGCAGTACAGCACCATTTCATTCGTAAGTAGTTGCTTACAATGTCTGATTTTTTAATTCATCATTGTTACGATTTATTCATTTCTTTTTCGTTTTACTCAGCATGATTACTCATATGCGATCCTTGCAGATCATTTCCCACAGTACTATTATTAGCGTACTCACTTGTATTTAAGTAGAGCCTTCGCTGGTCTAAACCCCAGCTTCGGCTAAGGTTTAATCTACCTAATCTCGAACTCCGTCCTTCGTGACTATTTGTCCCATCGACTTTCATCGCCTTTGACTTGCTAAAGTGTCGTCTACCGAAGTGCGAGTAGCGACCTTAGTACGATCTAAGTCGATAGAGTTAGTGGCTAACATTTAGCCGAAGCTCGTCTTCAGTTGCCCAACGACTTACTGTTGCCCAACATTCTCCCCATCGTTCTTTTAATCGTCATCGCACTTTCCATAGTGCGATTCCTTCTCAACGACCCACTCGGACTGGTCATAGTAACCATCCTCCGAGTTTTCCTCGCCTGCGTATACGTCCCGTCTCCAGTGTTTGCAGGATTCCTCCTGTTGCTCTGGGTCAGATTTCTACGCCATCATTAAAAACACGAAACCTTTCATCCTCGCCCTTCAGCTCACCTCTATATTAACAATTTTGTTGTTGATATTAACGAGCACCTCCGAAAACTGCGAGATCATACTGATGAACGGCTCCAATTACGAGACCGACCTCAGTTTGATTATCGCAGTCCTCATCGTCCTCACCATCCTCGCTGTCTACCAGCTTGCATGGTCAATCGTCAACTTACACCAAGGATAGATCCACTCATGGATGCCCTGGTCCGAATCCATTCTCGCCGTCTTCGCGACTTTCATACTCTTTTTCTTGTCCATTATTTTGTACCGACTACACCGCTGTTTTCGACAACAGAGGCGAGTCCACGCACAACTCCCGTTCCATTACGTCCCCAGCACCCCGGCATATCCTCCGCCGGTAATTCACATACCCGCGGCATCTCAGCAGACGATAAGAGATGTCGAATCCAACGCCTCCGGGGAACCTGGAGGATCCCTCTACACATCGTCGCGACCCAGCTTGCGATACTCAGAGTCGAGCACCGACTCCTACAGAAGCGATACCAACGAGTCAGCAGACTCAATCGACATCACTGATACCCGGGGCGTACTCCTCGACCGAGGAGACTCGCCCGTACCAGGTCTCTTCGACCAGTCTCCAGTCCAAGGCGAGTCTGGCGCCGACAGAGGCTGAAGACAAGACACCAGGCCTCTGGACAAGGGCGAAGAAAGCCCTGACACTGAGTTTGAAGGGGATGAGCTCACCGAGTGGGAAAGGACCTGACTTGACGACCTCTACCTGGACGAGGAGGAAGATGCACCCGATACTGGAAGTAACTTCAGTGGGAGGTCAGGAAACCGCTGGACAGACGCGGTCTGGAAGAGCGAGAGTAGGAGATACCGGGTCGCCCAGGAGGACGACTACGACAGTGATTCTGGAGAGCTTGGCCTCGGAGCCTCTGCAGCTACCACCCATGCAGCTGACCCACAGTCTCTTCCAAGGTCCTGGCTGACCAATAGGGGAGAGCCGGTTGCCTGGCACCCCCGCACCAGCTGGGTCTACGCCGACAGGCAAGAGGATGCTGTGGCCGGAGTCATGACCGGAGGAAAGCCCGACTCGATCCCTGAGGGGCCTGAGGCCTCAACGATCGCTTCCACCGTCTCCTCGGACGAGCCGACGAGTGGGGAGCTTTGGAGCGAATTCCCAGACTTCAACGCCGAAGAACTTGGAACAATTACCATTTCCGAGCGACTCGCCGGAGTCTCCAATTGGGAGCCGTCAGTACCGTCGAGAGCCTTCGCCACCCCCGTCCCGGCCTCCCAGCGTCCTTGGCCCCTCCTCTATCACACGTACGTCGAGTCCCTCGGACTCACTCGAAATGCCCGGCTCGCCCCAGACATCGAGGCCCAAATGGAGCGAGGCCGAGCGCATGATGCACGCATCTGGCGAGCCGAGGAGGACGCTCTCCAGGGGCCCGGAGGCTGGTGGGACCTCCCCCTCGAGCCCGACGCCACCGACGCCGAAGTGGAAAATCGGATCCACGCCGCCGCCGTCCGATACTCAGGTGCCGTTCGAAGAGCAGGCACCGACCTTGAAGCTAGAAGGAGAGCCTGGAACGCCTACCAGGCCGAAATCAGCGACGAGGACTCGGACATCGGAAGGTGGAGGCGAAACCGGGAGATCGGCTGAATCGCCCGAGAGAGGGAGGAGGCCAAGGATGCCGAGTCGGCCGCCGAACAGCTCCATCGAGACCGAGGTGATGAGGGCGGTTCGAACGGTTCTGGTCGATCCTCTGGCCCCTCGTCCAACAATATTTAACATTTTACCATGGCACGGACTCTACGAGATCATGATGGAGGACATGGAGAAGGACTCCCAGTGGCTTCTTACGGAAGCAGGAGAAGATTATCGATACGCGAAGTCCCTCGGGGACGTTTATTTGATGAAGAATATTCTGGAGGTGGAAACGTGGCACAAGGCCGCCATGGTGTGGAACCAAGTGTTCCCCAACGATCAACAGCAAGGTTGCGTGCCCTATCGACGGCTGCAACCCATGCCCAACCCACTAGAAACCGAGAGGTTCTGGGCGGGCGCCGGGCCCGACGACGACGATATGGACGACCCGGGTGCGGGACCCTCAGACAAGGGCAAACAGTCTACGGTCCCGCCCCAGCCGCCAAGCCAACCCCCGTGCCGAACAGGGTACCTGGGCGATTATCCCCCACCCGGGGAGAACTACCGACTGCGGTCGCTACCGCAACCGCCTAACCCCCCGGTACCGCCCAGGGCGCCCTCACCCCTGGACCCAATACCACCATGGATGCTAGCATCAGGGAAGGACAATAACCCCTGGAATGACGTAAAGCCTAAACTAATCACGCAGCCCGAGTACTTCACCGGGGAATCCACGGATATCAATCGATTCCTACATCACTGCGAGATGTACTTCCAGGTTTTCCCCCTGCATTTCACGATGAACGACCAGGGCCAAAACCCCTACCGCATAACCTTTGCACAGGGGTATCTACGGGAGAAAGCCAAGGACTGGTGGGGCGACCAGTACTACCGCTACCGGGACGAGCGGGGGCATTGGAGATTCCCCACATGGGACGAATTCTCCCATGACCTCACCGTAGAATTCCGGAAAGTAGCGGAGATCGCAATCTGGAAGGCAGAGTGGAGAAAGGTCCGGCAATCGGAGTTCAAGACGGCAGTCGAGTTCTTCGCCAAATTCGAGCGGCTGGCTCACAAGTGCAGAGAATTTGGCGACGAGAAACAGATGTTCGAGGCAGTAGAAGCGGCGATCAGGCCAACAGTGCACAAAACGGTTATGCATGGGGACAATGAGCGCCCCACAACCTACGCGCAATGGAAGGTGCGAGTCCTAAGGATCGACGCCAATTACCGATATGACGTGGCTCAGGGCCTCGCCAGTAAGACCTCCCCGAGCCAAGGTGGTTTGGGTCGAGGCAACCAAAACCAGTCCAAAGGAAGCGGGCCTAGTGGTGATAAGAAGGATGCCACAGGAACGACATATGGCGGTGCCGGGCAGCCGATGGAGATCGATAAGCTGCGGTCCGACAAACACTGCTTCAAGTGTGGGAACACAGGGTGGAGCCCAAAGCATAAATGCCCCGATGACAAGTCGAAGTGGCTACCTGTCAAACTCCCACCTCGCAAAAAGCCCAACGTTGTGCGCCTACGCCAACTGCTTGCTGAAGCCGAGAAGGAAGACTTAGGGAAGGACACAAAGGTTGAAGAGGTGAAGGAGGACAAGTCGTCAAAAGATGAGCCAGCATCGAAATAAGCGATTCGACGGTGTCGGCAAAGGACTTAGTTTCTAAGGGTGCACATTCATGTACTTCTAGTCGGACTTATACTACGTATGTAGGTACTCCCTATGAACAATATACCAACTTTTTCGCCGCGTTACCTGTGGAGGAGACTGAGAACGAAGAATCGCAAACCGCCAATGGCGTAGGAGGGGATTTCCGCCGTCCTACGCAGTCAGCGATGGACAATGAACCCCTAGGGGCTGGTCCACCTCTGACACCCCCGCCTGACCGAATGAGGAAAGTTCTGGAGCACCCAGCGAGCACCTCAGGTCAGGACAAGATGGACGCCAGACGTGGTGGTCGTCACCCTGGCAGGGAGAATTGGCTGATGACTCCGATGGGTGGGCCTTCTCGCCCAGATGTAGGGTGGGTTGTTCCTCCCGTCAGTGGCGGAAAAGCAGCTGAGGCCAGGACTCAAGGGAACCACCTACATTTAGTAGCGGACTCATCTGCAAACGATGTCGACCCCCTTGACGAGCCAATACGTGTGCGTCTACCTAGGGTTTCTGAGAGTACCGCCGGCGTTAGGAATGAGGATAAGTACCGGATTTTAGTGGAGGTTACAACACCGCGCACAAGCGCCCTTGGCCAGGGTCGAACACAGGGCAGCGAGCCCTCCTCCACTAGCTCGTCGGAAGGTGACCAAATGCCGCCGAGGGGCCTTACCGACCGGCCCGGTGACCAACTGCCACGCACAAGTACGACTCCCTGAGTTTCTGTAGAGGAAGTCGAAGACGAGGAAGCGTATCTACGATCCAACATACCGACCGTCGAACCGAAAGGGAAGTCTCCAGTGACCCCTGAATCCACGCCAAAGGACGAGGCTCGGAAGCCCGTTCTGGACACGTACTACGAACCCTTCAGCCCACATTGGACTCGAAGGGCGCTACGACTCGCCACCAATGAATCGGCCGCCTTTGCCACCCTCAATCGGTGGGTACACCCCCGACGCACAGGGGAGGTAACGATTGAATTATGGGAGGCACTCAAAGAGCAGCCTGAGACGGCCGCTGAGGCTAGGAGCAGATGGGAGTGGCTGGAAGATCTCACGAAACCGCCGATGTACATACGAGGAAGAAAGGGGCGCAATGTATCTATCACCATGCAATTGGAGACTTTAGATACCTGAGAAATGCACTCCGTAAAGGCGCTAGTAGACAGTGGAGCCACCGGCAGTTCCATAGACCGCGCCTGGGCCCAGAGTCACGCCCTCAACCTCAAGAAAGCGGCCCGGCCTGTTCCGGTTTATAATGCCGACGGCACTTGAAACAAGGGCGGTGACATCACCGAATATGCCGAAGTGCGGCTTCGTATTGGGGACCACGTGGAACAGATCGAACTAGCCGTAGTGGACCTCGGGTCCACTCCCCTATTTCTCGGACACGACTGGCTCCAGAGGCACAATCCACTAATCGACTGGGACACCAGAGCGGTCACCTTGGCCTGCTGCACCTGCCGAAAGATTCCTTTCTCCCTACCCGATATGGACCCATCCTCTAGATGGGACGAATACGAAGAGGGAGACACCATTCTGGTGATTGACTTTGAAGAAGCATTTCACGTACGAGCCATGGGCACCAAGGCCAATGAGCTCGCCACCCAAGCCAACGCCCGCAAAGAGACCAAGTCCTTTGAAGAGATAGTTCCGGCTGAGTATCGGGACTTTGAGGATGTTTTCGCCAAAGAGAACTTTGACGAACTACCCCCGTGCAAACCATGGGACCATGCTATTGAGCTAATTCCCAATGCTAATGCCAACCTAGACTGCAAAGTCTACCCATTGAACCCCACCGAGCAGGAGGAGCTCGACAAGTTTTTAGACGAGAATCTAGCCACTGGACGCATCCAGGCCTCCAAATCCCCGATGGCATCTCCCTTTTTCTTCGTTAAAAAGAAGGACGGAAAGCTACGCCCAGTCCAGGACTATCGTAAGCTTAACGAGATGACGATTAAAAATCGATACCCATTACCTCTCATTGGTGAACCCATGGACCGACTGAAGGAGGCCAAGTACTTCACCAAGCTAGACGTACGGTGGGGATACAATAATGTCCGGATAAAACAAGGGGACGAGTGGAAAGCCGCTTTTCGAACCAATCGTGGCCTTTACGAACCCCTCGTGATGTTCTTTGGACTCACCAATTCGCCCGCCACTTTCCAGTGGATGATGAACGACATCTTTAAGGATCTCATCACCGCGGGGGAGGTGTCCGTCTACCTCGACGACATACTCATTGCGTCAAAGGACAAAAAGGACCACAAACGTATCGTACGAGCGGTACTCCAAATCCTACGCGAGCACAAACTATTCCTTAAAGCGGAGAAGTGCGAGTTTGAAGTAGAAGAAACGGAGTACCTGGGTGTGCTCATCAGCGAGGGAAAGATTCACATGGACCCCGTCAAGATCGTGGGCCTGTTGGACTGGCCTGTCCCAACAAAGAAGCAGGAGCTACAATCATTTTTAGGCTTTTGCAACTTTTACCGGTGGTTTATCCGTGACTATAGCAAGCACGTCAAGCCCCTCACGACCCTCACAGGGAAGGTGGAGTGGAAGTGGGGGGAAGCTCAGCAAAAAGCCTTCGAGAAGGTCAAGGAGTTGTTCCGTGAAGACGTGGTACTGGCCATTCCGCTGGATGAAGGGAGGTTCCGGGTGGAGGCCGATTCCAGTGAGGGGGCAATCGGTGCGGTATTATCTCAATGGCAGGAAGAGAAGTGGCGACTGGTGGCCTTTCTCTCCAAGGCATTATCGGTCACCGAATGCAATTATGAAATCTATGACAAGGAGCTCCTTGCCATCATGGTTGCGCTGGAGGAGTGGCGGCAATACCTCATGGGCGCCCGAGCAGATTTCGAGATCTGGACGGACCACTCCAACCTCCAGTACTTTCGAAAGCCCCAAAAACTTAATCGACGACAAGCCCGGTGGGTGATGGAACTAGCCGAATACCAGTTCACCCTACACCATAAGCCTGGAGCTCAAAATTGTAAGGCTGACTTACTATCCCGACGAGCAGATCACGATCAGGGGAAGGATGACAATAAAGACGTGATCATCTTGAAGCCGGCCCATTTCCGAGCCCTCATCATGCCCACCATGGAGGAGCTGCATGAAAAGGTTAGATTAGCCACTCATGACCCCCGCAAGTGGGACTGGGGCATCTCGGATTCCCTTAACCACGAAAAGGGGATCTCCTGAGACCAGAGTCTACTGTGGTATGATGGACGCGTCTATGTACCCCGGGATAAGCGACTCCGAGGCGAAATCATCGCCCTAAGCCACGATCATGTAACGGCGGGTCACCCGGGGATAGAAAAGACAAAAGAGCTCATCTTACGAGACTACTGGTGGCCTCGAATGCATTCGGAGGTAGAAACCTATGTGAAAGGGTGTGAAGTTTGCCAACGAACTAAGGCGGATCGACGTCCCAAGAAAGCACCCCTTCACCCCAATGAGATCCCCGACCGACCATGGACACACATTTCGGTCGACATGATTACCAAGCTCCTGGACTCGAGGGGAAACGATTCCATTCTCGTCCTGGTCGACAGATTCTCAAAAACCATTATACCCATTGCCTGCACCGAGGAACTGTCATCCTTAGGATTTGCCAAGATCCTCCGAGACTACATCTACGTGCCCTACGGCGTAATGCCTGAGAAAATCATCTCGGACCGGGGATCTGCCTTCGTATCGAAGTTCATGAAGGAATTCTACGCCCTCATTCAGGTAACAGGAAATCCCTCAACCACTTATCATCCTCAAACGGACGGGCAGACGGAGTGGGTTAATCAGGAAATTGAAAAGTATCTCAAGATGTTCATCAGCTATCGCCAAGACAATTGGAGCGAATGGTTACCGCTTGCCGCCTTCACCCACAATAACTGCAAACATTCCGCTACAGGCTTCTCTCCATACAAAGTGGTCTTCGGGCATGATGGGCAAGTCATTAAAACTGCCCAACGCCAAAATACCGTACCCGCTGCGTCCAAACTGGTTCAAGGAATCCAGGAGGTGCAAGAAAAAGCGAGGGAATCACTGGAACGAGCGGCTGCGTCAATGAAGAAGGCTTACGACAAGCATAAAGGAAAAGCGTTGGATTACCAAGTCGGCGATAGGGTATGGCTGGATTCCACTAACCTGAACCTCCCTCGCCCAACAAAGAAGTTAGGGGATAGACGAGTAGGACCGTTCGTCATCGTTGCAAAGAAGGGGGCCTCAGCCTATGAGTTGCAACTCCCTGCAAGGTGGCGCATCCACAATCGATTCAATGAGTCCTTATTGACTCCCTATCACACCCCCGAATTCTCAAACCAACCACATCCCGAGCGACCACCTCCAGAGTTGATTGACGATGAGGAGGAATATGAGGTTGAAGAGATTGTAGAAGAAAGAGACCGTATCGTTGGCCGCGGGCGAACCCGTCGCACCATCACCGAGTACTTGGTGAAATGGAAAGGATATCCAATAGAAGAGAACTCGTGGGTCAAGCGTTCGAATATGGTGAACGCTGAGGAACTCGTGAACGATTACGAGATGCGTACTCGAAAGATGTTGTGGACGGTCGATAAAAAGGGAAAGACAGTCGGTAGAGACGACAAAATACCCAGGAACCTCCCGATCCACTACCATGACCCAGACACGCCATGCATCACCGATGTCGAAACTGTGTACTCCTCGCAATGCTCGAACCCAAAGCATTCAGATACCCAACAAGACTCTTACCCCTCTTCGGAAATTATCGATAACGTAGATATCCCCAGATCACCGGAAGTGAGCCACAAACTCGATGAATGGCTCGAAATACTATCCAAGGCAAAGGGGGGAGACTCTCGTCCCTATCAACCCCAAAGTCAGAAGGAAAACAGCATCAGCAACCTTCACTCCAAACAGCTTACAGACGACGGGGAAGATGCGAATGAAGGGGAACTCAATATCCAAAACCTCGAGCGGGTACATGAAAACTGGAACTCTGACACAGACGACGACAACGATAATGATAGCGATAGCGCATCATTCTATTCAGAGTCCATCCATTCCTCCGACAGTGACACGGGAGAGGGAAGTGAATCATTCGGGACGAATGAGTCTTAGGGAGGGGGTAATGTTATGATTTATTCATTTCTTTTTCGTTTTACTCAGCATGATTACTCATATGCGATCCCTGCAGATCATTTCCCACAGTACTATTATTAGCGTACTCACTTGTATTTAAGTAGAGCCTTCGCTGGTCTAAACCCCAGCTTCGGCTAAGGTTTAATCTACCTAATCTCGAACTCCGTCCTTCGTGACTATTTGTCCCATCAACTTTCATCGCCTTTGACTTGCTAAAGCGTCATCTACCGAAGTGCGAGTAGCGACCTTAGTACGATCTAAGTCGATAGAGTTAGTGGCTAACAATCATACTGGGCATTACCAAACACTCTTGACTCATATCCTTCCATAGGATGGTTTCTGTGGTCCTCGCTGCACCGAGTAGCTGTAAATCGTGCTGTTGAAGAGCTGGAACAAGCCTACGTCCATTGAATAGATAACATCAATCAATTCCATTCATTCAACGACGCCACAAAGCTATCCCCGAAGTGAGGATTTTACTGTCTAAACTTCATTCTTTTGCTCACAGCTTTTGCGGGAATTCATGAACGCGGCTGTACACAGCACGCATTCAATACCAATGATGAAGGGAAGCCATCATCTCTTGCGCATGCTCTCTACAGCTTGGAACATCAATTCTCTAATCCTGTGTCATCCATTGGAACAGATGCACCTAGAATGCTTCTTTGCACATGCTGCGGCCACGTTCACTCATAGCCCTCACACAGGTTTCGATTCTTTGTTCTGCTAAGAAAGTCATTAGTTCTACAATTCAATCATTTCTTTGTTCTCATTGCATTGCATCAGGAAATCTGTGAAATAGTAGGCACCATCATTCATTCACACAGCCAATGAACACCACTGTGGGGCCAGTATCTTCACAAAGACTATGCAGAGGCTCTGAAGGCTCGCAATGCACTGCCTTAAACCCTTCTCTCCTACAGACAAGATGCATATGTCTGAGGTATGGGAGGGATGGACCCACGTGGCATGTTTATAATCACACGTCATGGGCGCTTAAATAAGTAGTTAAATAAGTTTTGTGAGAGCTTCTCGACGCCACTTTGATGAAGTGTATGGGATTAAGGTCATCCTCGGGGTTCCTGAGAGCATGTGTGTAAAATCCTCCGTAGTGTAACAATTCCTATATGATGATATGATGAACTCTGCATCTCATTTGGTCAGTACAAGTTTATTTAGTGAACTTGAGGAGGAGAGCCAACCCACATGCATGATCTGCGGAACATTATTCTGATTGAATTTATTTTTCATATCTGAACACAGAGGACAATCGATGCTGTGAAGAAATGCCTGTCAAAGTGAAGTAAATGGTTCGACCTTGAGCTTGAGGCCATGTTGACTGTGGAGATTCGAGAACTCGGAGTTAAGTTTGGAGCCTGGTAAAATTAGAATGTCCAAAGTGGTAGTTCCACGTGTGAGACCACTCCTTTGTGGTGAAGTTCGAGTTAGAGTCCAGGACCATGTCCCCAGTCAGAGTGCTTATACCCTTCTTGTCACGTGATTTACATTCCTGCTACCTTGGTAGTGGGTCTCTGGAAAACGCTAATGGCACTACTTTTTGCGGTAGATTCTGTGAATCTAATTGAGTTCCACTGCCTCCTGAGTCATCTGTTTGCAGTGGAGTATTTTATAGTCATGTGTACCTTTCTTTCTGTTTGTATTAATAGTCTGATTTTGCACGTGAACTCTTGTATTCTTGTGTGGTGAAACTTTTTATTTTCTCGTCTGGAAGATGTCTGTTCTATTCACATATTCGTACTGCCATGATTCCCGCTACTTGCACTGTGGACGGAGTTACACTCACGTTTTCCATTTCTCTCGAACACACATGCTCGGTGTCGACATCACGTTCGGGCCCATCTACGATATTGTTTGTAACATCACGGGGCGCATTTCGTACTCGTGTTGCATTGGCAAAGGACGACAGTATTCCGGTGGACATTCGTTTAGGTCTGGACTGGTTATTGTCCCTTTTGGATACAGATGCTGGTGAGTATGTGTCTTTGGTTCTCACTTGTTCGCTCTATCTGTGGGTTTTTAGGTACTGTTCCCAGTGAATTTGAATGTCTCCATACGGTGTATCGATTATTCTTCCAGCCACAGTCACCGCATTTCTTTTACCACCTCCCTTATACGACAATTCTATACGAATTAGCAGGACACGGCCTCCTACAGAAGACATCTTGTAAGTCGGAGCACCTGTTCCTAGACTTACTCGTCGAGCATTTTTTGGCGGGCATGTGTATGTCCAACAATGGTCCATTCTGCTGATCCTATGTCTATGCTTGTCACAAAGGCAGGGTTCGACCGCCTGTCTTCTTTCTGGCAGCCTTGCAGTATACCAGAGTTCTTTGTATTATGCCTCCTCTTGCTCTCAAACCCTTTTGGCATTTTCTTACACTATCAACGATTTACAACAAGCAAGAACGTACATTGCAAGCCTTGTCCAACTGACTGTCACTCATTCGCTATCTGCCTTATAAAGGTGATATCACATATATGGCAGCCTTGTTCGATGGGGCATTTGAGACATTACGATGGGACGAGTTGTTGACTATGATGACTGCTCATGGAATGGCATTGAGTACTATTAATTTGACCATGGAGGATATCAAGGAGGCACTTTCGGATCATGTTTTCGGAGGATTGTGTGCTGATGCTCTTCGTTTGCCCGTTGCACAGATACCAGTGGGATGCTTGGATTGTTTACAGGAATTTGCTTTTTCAGATCGCGTCAGGGGGTGCAACGTCCGGTGGTTGTCTTAGATCCTGTTTGTTGTAGTCAAGTGCACAATGTGATCGGCCTTTATATGTTTGGAATCCTTCAAGGTGCTTCCTGCATCTTCTCCATGACGTCCCCTTTTACCTCTATCTCTTTGGAAGGTATACTTGTACATGCTTTCTTCAGTGATGATGATTATTCCTTCGTCTCTCATGCTTGGTTAGGGCAGCATGGCAGGCATGTTGATATTGATCATAATTTGCTCGTTCAATGTGTTGGTGATCAGCACTCGATTGCTTTCATTGCCTGCTTTATACCTGCTGATATGGCTGGCTTTGACGTTTATTTTGGTCAAGATGCTCTGGCTTACCATCGTGAAGCAAGTGCACAATTACTATCTGAAAACGGTATGTGTTTTCGTACGCCTTATTTCTGCTCGTATTCTGACATGCTTTGTATTTTAGTACAGGAAGTAACACACGATGCTACAGGCACAGTCGACCTTATGTATTGTCGTGCTGACTTTTTCGAGCAACTTGGTATGTAATTCGTGTGTCCTTTGCTTCTCAGCTTACCTTTCATCAGATCAGGACTATCCGACTGAGGTGTCGTCTGTATGTCAATGTAAAAAGGGCAAATGTAAGAAGGGCAAATGCACGTCTGCTTCCTACATGACCCCTTCAATGCATTCACCCGTTATGACTGCACTTAATGTACATAATCAGGACGTCTCCGTCTCGGGCGCTGATGTTCGTTCAAGTCCCTTTGCTTTGGGCAAGGGCGCTCATTGTCACATAGACAGTGGGCATTTTGCCTCGGGCACATATAACTATGGAAGTCCCTTTGCTTTGGGCAAGGGCATTCATTCTGATACAGAAACCGAGTATTTGTTATCGAACCCCTGCAACAATGCCGTACCTTTTTCTTCCATGGAGGAAGGCTCTGGTCCTACCGGTGAAGATCATTACATTTCCTTTGTTGCTCAATCCTCATCTTCAGAGCAGGGTATGTCCTTCGCCTTGTCTGTTTTACATGGTATGCTTTTCGGGAGAACCCTCACTGGCATGCACACTCTCGTTTTTACTTCCGATATTGATTGTCTTGTATATAGTGCTCGTTTGCATGGACTAACTATGTCTGATGATTGTAGTGTTGAAGATTTTCAGCGAGCTTTGCTTGCACATATGTTGCTTGGTCAGTGTTTTAGTCGCCGTGGTATTGAGACTGTTCACGCTCAGGGTGGTGCTATGGACGTCTCGACTTGTATAAATATAGCAGCTGGTTTTTCTTCCGCTGAATCATTAAGCCATGCGATGCTCGATTATGTTATTTCATACTCAGAACGTACTGCACATCTTACCATTCCTAAGCTCCGAATATTGACCTCTTCTTTAGGCTTGGATGCTAAGTTGCCTTCCTGTCCTTCCCATCAGGACTATCTGGCATCTCTTCAAGGTTTGTATGACCTGGCTGTATCTAATAATATCGTTGATTGCTGCCTGCCTGTTATGCCTCATGAAAGCTTACTGGTGATCACACAATGTCACAGACTCAATGTAACAAATTGTCGCAGTTTGCAGAGTCTCCGAATGACATTATATGAGCATTTGAGATCCTCATGTTGTCGAGGTGAACACGTGTCATCTGATGTTCTATTTAACGTCTCCGATGGGTCGTCTGGAGTGGATCATTTGCTTAATGGCCATCTGCGGTCTGTGGAGGAAGAGAGGAGAGACGTCATGTTAAGTGGTATGAAAAATGCTGTAAATACGTTATCTTTGAAGGCGTGCCGATGTTTCATGAGAATGCATGGTTTTTCTTTGCCTACAGATACTGGAAAGACTTCATCCTCCAAATCTCCTGGAGTGAAGCAGCATCGTAAGTGTATTCAGCACAACTTGGAGAGTATTCTCAAGCGAAAAAGCTGGAGGACTATATCAATATGCGGACACAACGCCATATTGATGCGAGAGAGGAGAATCTCTCTTATTTTCAGTCCAGGCTGGACTATCTCCGTAGCACTTGGCCTTCTGTTCCATCCCAATCCTTTAAAGATCAACTCGTGCAAAATTTCATGGAAGAGACTGGTTCAGAAGCCCTTAAGAAGTTTACTTGTGCTTTATGTTCTGGTCGGTATTGGATTAAAGATCGTCGTGAGAGGAAAGTGGCTGACATGAATGTCGAATGCCTCAGGTTGTTACCTAGCAACAATGGGGATGTTCTTGTCTGGCCTGGAACCAATGTTCCCTTACCGTATGCGACTGGCCCGCTTGTGGGTATGCAAGTAGATCCGTCTGGCGTTTTGAATGATGTCAGTGCTAATCCGACTCTGTTGTTATGTAAATCCTGCTCGCATGAAGCCAATAGCCGAAAGGTACCTCGGTTATCTTTAGCTAATGGTACTTACTTGGGTCCTGTACCTCCCGAGTTAGAAAAGTTGACTGTCATTGAAGAGAGTATGATCGCCCTGTGCCGTGCTAAGTGTATGATATTGCAGCTTAAAGAGGAGAGTGGGACTGTTAACCTGCCCACTACGCAATGAGGTCTGAAAGGAAATGTTATTGTGTATCCACAGCGTCCTTCTGAGATAACGAGAATGTTACCACCATCTATTGAAGAGATTACTTCTCTGATCTGTATTCTTTTTGTAGGTTCTCATGTCCCTACCCAGGACTGGTTGAAGAATCATGCAAAACCTCTCACAGTCAACGGGGGGCATGTACGAAGAGCCTTGATATGGTTGAAAGCCAACAATCCACATTACCACGACATTCAGTTGAACGAACCCATACTAGATTATTTGGATTTGAATCCCACCTTGCCATTCACCGTTCAGCACATTCCATTGTCTACATCTTCAGAGACACTTACTGATCGTTACGAACCGCCCAAACATTCCACCTGACTGCAACATAATGACCCTGTATTAACACCCGAGAATATACCTTGGGATAGCATTGTAATTACCAATGTTTACAACAATGTTTCTTCTAACAGATTGAAGGCTGCCGCGTTGTCTCACGTTAAATCCAATGGCGGTGGGTACATCGAAGTCTGTCATGACCCTTTGCCTGTCAACGAATTTAATAATCCTGCTCTTTTTCCGCTCATGTATCCTACTTTTGTTACGGTTTATTCATTTTTCTTCGTTTTACTCAGCCTGATTACTCATATGCGATCACAACGGACACATTCCCACAGTACTATTATTAGCGTACCCATTTGTATTTAAGTAGAGCCTCAGCTGGCCTAAACCCCAGCTTCGGCTAAGGTTTAATCTACCTAACATCGAACTCCGTTCTTCGTGACTATCTGTCCCATCGACTTTCATCACCTTTGACTTGCTAGAGTATCATCTACCGAAGTGTGAGTAGCGATCCTAGTATGATCTAAGTCGATAGAGTTAGTGGCTAACATTTAGCCGAAGCTCGTCCTTCGTTGCCCAACAACTCACTGTTGCCCAACATATTTTCCATTATCCTTTCAATCATCGTCGCACTCTCCGTGCTGTGATTTCTTCTTAACGACCCACTCGGACTGGTCATAGTGACCATCCTCCGAGTTTTCCTTGCTTGCGTATACATCCCGTCTCCAGTGTTTGCAGGACTCCTCCTGTTGCTCTGGGTCGGATTTCTATGCCATCATTAAAAACACGAAACCCTTCATCCTCGCCATCCAGCTCGCCTCCATATTAACAATCCTATTGTTGATATTGACGAGTACCTCCGAAAATTGCAAAATCCTGCTGATGAATGGCTCCAACTACGAGACCGACCTCAGTTTGATTATTGCGATCCTCATCGTCCTGACCATACTCGCTGTCTATCAACTTGCATGGTCAATCGTCGACTTACACCGAGAGTAGATCCACTTACGGATGCCCTGGTCCGAATCCATTCTCGCCGTCTTCGCGACTTTCATACTCTTTTTCTTGTCCATTACTTTGTACCAACTGCACCGCTGTTTTCGACAACGGAGACAAGTCCACGCTCAACTCCCATTTCATTACGTTCCCAGCACTCTGGCGTACCCCCCGCCGATAATCGATATCCCCGCGGCATCCCAACAAACGATAGGAGATGTCGAATCCAACACCTCCGGGGAACCTGGAGGATCCCTCTACACATCATCGCGACCCAGCTCGCGATACTCAGAGTCGAGCACCAACTCCTACAGAAGCGCTTCCAGCGCAGCAGTCGACTCAGTCGACATCACCGATACCAGGAGCGTACTCCTCGACTGAGGAGACTCGCCCTTACCAGGTCTCTTCGACCAGTCTCCAGTCCAAGGCGAGCCAAGTACCGACAGAAGCAGAGGACAAGGCACCAGGCCTCTGGACGAGGGCGAAGAAAGCCCTGACACCGAGTACGAAGGGGATGACCTCTCCGACTGGGAGAGGACCAGACTCGACGACCTCTACCCGGATGAGGAGGAAAATGTGACCTATACCGGAGACAGTGGCCGGTCAGGAAATAGGTGGACAGATGCCATTTGGAGAAGTGAGAGCAGGAGATACCGGGTTGCCCAGGAGGACGACTACGACAGCAATTCCGGAGAGCTTAGCCTCGGAGCCTCCGCGGCTACCACCAGTGCAGCTGTCGCACAGCCTCTTCCAAGGTCCTGGCTGACCAATAGGGGAAGACCAGTCGCTTGGCACCCCGCCACCAGTTGGGTCCATGCAGATGACGGGGAAGAGGCTGTTATGGCCAGAGTCACGCCCCGAGGAGAGTTCAACCAGGGCTCTGAGGGCTCCGAGACCCCAGCGGTCACTCCCACCGTCTCCTCGCACGAGCCGATGAGTGGGGAGCTTTGGGGCGAGTTCCCAGACTTCGACGCCGAGGAACTTGGAACAATTACCGTTTCTGAGTGACTCGCCGGAGTCTCCAACTGGGAACCATCCGTCAAGTTGAGAGCCTTCGCCGACCCCGTACCGGCCTCTCAGCGTCCATGGCCCCTCCTCTATCACACGTACGTCGAGTCCCTCCGACTCCCTCGAGATGCCCGGCTCGCCCCAGAAGTCGAGGCCCGAATGGAGCGAGGAAGAGCGCATGACGCACGCATTCGGCGTGCCGAAGAGGATGCTCTCCAGGGACCTGGAGGCTGGTGGGATCTACCCCTCGAGCCCGACGCCACCGACGCCGAAGTCGAAAATCGAATCTGCGCTGCCGCTGTCCGATACGCAGGGGCGGCCTGAAGAGCAGGTACCGACCTCGAGGCAAGAAGAAGAGCCTGGAATTCCTACCAGGCCGAGATCACTGACGAGGACTCAGACATCGGCAGGTGGAGAAGGAACAAGGAGCTCGACCGCATCGCCCGAGAGAGGAAGGAGGCCGAGGATGCCGAGTCGACCTCCAAACGAGGCCCTCGAACCAACGGTGATGGCAGCGGTGAGGCAGGTCCTTCTTAGAGGACCTGTGCCCCGGCCCGCCATCTTCGACCTGCTCCCCTGGCACGGGCTGTATGAAATCATTATGGAAGACATGGAGAAGGACCCACAGTGGATGTTCACAGAAGCAGGAGAAGACTATCGAAGCGCGAAGAGCATGGGGGACGTCTACCTCATGAAAAATATCCTCGAAGTGGAAACCTGGCACCGGGCGTCCCTGGTATGGAACACAGTAAACCCCGAGGTGCCGCAACCCGGGTGCGAACCCTATCGTCGGCCTCAGCCGATGCCTAATCCGCTCGAAACCGAAGAGTTTTGGGCAGGTGCAGGGCCCGACGATGATGACATGGACGACCCGGGTGCGGGGCCCTCGGACAAAGGCAAACAATCCACTGTCCCGCCACAGCCGCCATCGCAACCACCACGCCGACCCACGTACCCGGGCGACTACCCTCCGCCTGGGGAAAATTATCGATTACGGTCGCTGCCCCGACCGCCAAACCCTCCAGTGCTGCCCAGGGCGCCTTCCCCGCCGGACCCCATACCGCCATGGACACTGGCGACGGGGAAGGACAGCAATCCCTGGAACGACGTCAAGCCCAAGTTAATCACGCAGCCCGAGTACTTTACGGGGGAATCCACAGATATCACTCGATTCCTACACCACTGCGAGATGTACTTTCAGGTCTTTCCCCTCCACTTCACCATGAACAACCAGGGACAGAACCCTTATCGCATTACGTTCGCGCAAGGTTACCTGCAGGAAAAGGCCAAGGAATGGTGGGGCGATCAGTATTATCGCTACCGGGACGATCGGGGGCATTGGAGGTTCCCCACGTGGGATGAGTTCTCTCATGACCTCACAGTGGAGTTCAGGGAAGTCGCGGAGCTCGCAATATGGAAGGCGGAATGGAAGAAGGTGCGACAGTCGGAGTTCAAGACCGCAGTCGAGTTCTGAGCCAAATTCGAACGATTGGCTCACAAGTGTGGGGAGTTTGGCGACGAGAAGCAGATGTTTGAAGCGGTGGAAGTGGCGATTAGGCCGACAGTGCGCAAAACGGTTATGCATGGGGACAATGAGCGCCCCACAACCTATGCACAATGGAAGGCGCGAGTCCTAAGGATCGACGCCAACTATCGATACAACGTGGCCCAGGGCCTCGCCAGTAAGACCTCCCCGAACCAAGGCGGTTCAGGTCGAGGCAACCAAAATCAGTCAAAGGGGACAGGTTCCAGCGGCGATAAGAAGGACACCACAGGAACCACGTATGGAGGAGCCGGGCAGCCGATGGAAATCGACAAGCTACGGTCCGACAAGCGGTGCTTCAAGTGTGGGAACACCGGATGGAACCCCAAACATAAATGCCCTGATGACAAATCGAAGTGGCTCCCCGTCAAACTCCCACCTTGCAAAAAACCCAACGTCGCCCGACTTCGTCAACTACTCGCTGAGGCCGAGAAGGAAGAGTTAGGAAAAGATACCAAGGTCGAGGAGGTAAAGGAGGAGAAGTCGTCAAAAGACGAGCCGGTGTCGAAATAAGCGATTCGACGGCGTCGGCTAAGGACTCAGTTTCCAGTGGTGTGCGCTCCTGTATTATTAGTCGGACTTATACTATGTATGTAGGTACTCCCTATGAACAATATACCAACTTTTTCGCCGCGTTACCTGTGGAGGAGACTGAGAACGAAGAATCGCAAACCGCCAATGGCGTAGGAGGGGATTTCCGCCGTCCTACGCAGTCAGCGATGGACAATGAACCCCTAGGGGCTGGTCCACCTCTGACACCCCCGCCTGACCGAATGAGGAAAGTTCTGGAGCACCCAGCGAGCACCTCAGGTCAGGACAAGATGGACGCCAGACGTGGTGGTCGTCGCCCCGGCAGGGAGAATCGGCCGACGACTCCGACGGGTGGGCCTTCCTGTCCATATGTAGGCCAGGTTGTTCCTCCCGTTAGTGGTGGAAAAGCAGCTGAGGCCGGGATTCGAGGGGACCACCTACATTTAGTAGTGGACTCATCCGCAAACGATGCTGACCCTCTCGAGGAGCCAATATGTGTGCGTCTGCCTCGGGTTTCTGAGAGTACTGCCGGCGTTAGGAATGAGGTTAAGTACGGACTTACCGTGGAGGTTACAACGCCGCGCGCAAGCGCCCTTGGCCAGGGCCGAACACAGGGCAGCGAGCCCTCCTCCACCAACTCGTCGGAAGGTGACCAAATGCCGCCGAGGGGCCTTACCGACCGGCCCGGTGACCAACTGCCACGCACAAGTACGACTCCCCGAGTTTCTGTAGAGGAAGTCGAAGACGAGGAAGCGTATCTACGATCCAACATACCGACCGTCGAACCGAAAGGGAAGTCTCCAGTGACCCCTGAATCCACGCCAAAGGACGAGGCTCGGAAGCCCGTTCTGGACACGTACTACGAACCCTTCAGCCCACATTGGACTCGAAGGGCGCTACGACTCGCCACCAATGAATCGGCCGCCTTTGCCACCCTCAATCGGTGGGTACACCCCCGACGCACAGGGGAGGTAACGATTGAATTATGGGAGGCACTCAAAGAGCAGCCTGAGACGGCCGCTGAGGCTAGGAGCAGATGGGAGTGGCTGGAAGATCTCACGAAACTGCCGATGTACATACGAGGAAGAAAGGGGCGCAATGTATCTATCACCATGCAATTGGAGACTTTAGATACCTGAGAAATGCACTCCGTAAAGGCGCTAGTAGACAGTGGAGCCACCGGCAGTTCCATAGACCGCGCCTGGGCCCAGAGTCACGCCCTCAACCTCAAGAAAGCGGCCCAGCCTGTTCCGGTTTATAATGCCGACGGCACTTGAAACAAGGGCGGTGACATCACCGAATATGCCAAAGTGCAGCTTCGTATTGGGGACCACGTGGAACAGATCGAACTAGCCATAGTGGACCTCGGGTCCACTCCCCTATTTCTCGGACACGACTGGCTCCAGAGGCATAACCCACTAATTGATTGGGACACCGGGGCGGTCACCCTGGCTCGTTGCGCCTGCCGCAAAATTCCATTTTCTCTCCCGGATACAGACCCCTCCTCCCGATGGGATGAATATGAAGAAGGGGACACGATCTTGGTTATTGATTTTGAAGAAGCGTTCCACGTACGGGCCATGGGGACTAAGGCCAATGAATTAGCCACCCAAGCCCATGCAAACAAAGCAACCAAGTCATTCGAAGAAATTGTGCCGGAGGAGTACTGGGAATTCGGGGACGTATTCGCTAAAGAAAACTTCGACGAGTTACCACCGAGGAAGCCGTGGGACCATGCTATCGAGCTTATTCCCAACGCCAATGCCAATCTAGATTGCAAAGTCTACCCTCTCAACCCTGTGGAACAAGAAGAGCTAGACAAGTTCCTTGACGAGAACCTCTCCACCGGGCGCATCCAGGCGTCAAAATCCCCCATGGCCTCGCCCTTTTTCTTCATTAAAAAGAAGGACGGAAAGCTTCGCCCAGTCCAAGACTACTGAAAGCTCAACGAGATGACCATCAAGAACCGGTATCCGTTGCCGCTCATTGGGGAACTTATGGACAGACTGAAGAAAGCCAAATACTTCACCAAGTTGGACGTACGGTGGGGGTATAACAACATCAGGATCAAGCAAGGGGATGAGTGGAAGGCCGCATTCAGAACTAATCGCGGCCTCTACGAACCCCTAGTGATGTTCTTTGGACTTACTAACTCCCCTGCCACCTTCCAGTGGATGATGAACGACATCTTCAAGGATCTAATAACCGCGGGGGAGGTATCGGTCTACCTTGACAACATACTCATCGCTTCAAAGACCAAGAAGGAGCACAGGCGTATCGTACGAGAGGTACTCCAAATCCTCTGGGACAACAAGTTGTTCCTCAAAGCCGAGAAGTGCAAATTCGAAGTTGAAGAAACCGAGTATTTAGGCGTCCTCATCAGCGAAGGGAAGATCCGGATGGATCCCGTAAAAATTGCGGGCCTGTTGGACTGGCCGACCCCATCCAAAAAACAGGAGTTGCAGTCATTCCTAGGTTTCTGCAACTTTTATCGACGTTTCATTCGCGACTACAGCTGGCACATTAAACCACTCACTAGCCTGACCGGAAAGGTAGAGTGGAAGTGGGGAGAGGCTCAACAGAAAGCATTCGAGAAGTTAAAGGAACTATTTCGCGAAGACGTGGTGTTGACCATTCCCCTAGACGAAGGGAAATTCCGAGTAGAGGCCGACTCCAGCGAAGGTGCAGTGGGAGCAGTACTGTCTCAATGGCAGGAGGAGAAGTGGAGACCAGTAGCCTTCCTTTCCAAGTCCTTGTCCGTCACTGAACGGAACTATGAGATCTACGATAAGGAACTCCTCGCCATAATGGTCGCATTAGAGGAGTGGCGCCAGTACCTTATGGGCGCCCGAGAGGATTTCGAAATCTGGACGGATCATTCAAACCTCCAGTATTTCCGAAAGCCTCAGAAGCTCAATTGAAGGCAAGCAAGATGGGTCACCGAATTGGCCAAGTACCAATTTACCCTCCATCACAAGCCGGGGGCCCAAAATCGCAAGGCAGACCTATTGTCAAGGCGAGCTGATCATAATCAAGGGAAGAATGACAACAAAGACATAATCGTTCTCAAATCCTCTCACTTCCGGGCCTTGATCATGCCCACCACGGAGGAATTGCATGAAAAGATCAGGCTGGCCACTCACAACCCGGGCAAATGGGATCGAGGGATCTCTGACTCTCTCAACCATGAAAAAGGAGTTTCCCGAGATCAGGAGTTGCTTTGGTATGAGGGGCAGATTTACGTTCCCAGGGATAAGAGGTTGCGAGGGGAAATCATCGCCCTTCGACATGATCATGCTACCGCAGGGCATCCAGGGATAGAAAAGACCAAAGAGCTCATACTGCGGGACTATTGGTGGCCCCGAATGCGCACAGAGGTGGAGGCCTACATCAAAGGATGCGAAGTCTGTCAAAGAACTAAGGCAGATCGTCGCCCCAAGCGAGCACCTCTCCATCCGAATGAAATCCCGACTCGGCCCTGGACGCACATTTCCGTCGACATGATCACCAAGCTCCCGGACTCCAGGGGGAACAACTCTATCCTCGTCATCGTCGACAGATTCTCCAAGACCATTATACCCATCACATGTACCGAGGAGCTCTCATCCCTAGGATTCGCTAAAATCCTGCGGGACTACGTTTATGTACCCTATGGCGTCATGCCTGAGAAAGTCATCTCAGACAGGGGGGCTATCTTTGTATCAAAATTCATGAAGGAATTTTACGCCCTCCTCCAAGTAACAGGAAATCCATCGACGGCCTACCACCCGCAAACTGACGGACAGACCGAGAGGGTCAACCAAGAGATCGAGAAGTACCTCAAGATGTTCGTCAGTTATCGACAGGATGACTGGAGCGAGTGGTTACCGCTCGCGGCTTTCACTCACAATAATCGCAAACACTCTGCCACGGGTTTCTCCCCATACAAAGTAGTCTTTGGACATGACGGACAAGTCATCAAGACCGCTCAACGTCAGGGCACGGTGCCGGCTGCATCGAAATTAGTCCAAGGAATTCAAGAGGTTCAGGAGAAGGCAAAAGAATCACTCAAGCGGGCGGCCGACTCAATGAAGAAGACTTACGACAAACGAAAAGGGGAAGCGGTGCAATATCACGTCGGCGACAAGGTGTGGTTGGATTCTACCAACCTGAACCTCCCTCGTCCGACAAAGAAGTTAGGAGACCGACGAGTAGGGCCTTTCGTAATTCTAGCCAAGAAAGGAGCGTCAGCGTACGAATTAAAGCTCCCCGCGAAGTGGCACATTCACAATCGGTTCAACGAGTCTCTGTTAACTCCATACCATTCCCCCGAGTTTCCAAATCAGCCACACCCGGAGAGGCCCCCTCCAGAATTAATCGACAATGAAGAAGAATATGAAATAGAAGAGATTGTCGGGGAGAGGGACAGAGTTGTGGGACGCGGACGCACCCATCGAACCATAACCGAATATTTGGTAAAGTGGAAGGGATACCCAATCGAGGAGAACTCTTGGGTCAAACGTTCAGATATGGCCAACGCGGAAGAACTCGTAAACGACTTTGAAGCGTGTGTCCAAAAAATGATATGGATGGTTGATGACAAGGGAAAAACAGTCAGCAGAGATGACAAGATACCACAGAACCTCCCGATCCATTATCATGATCCCGACACGCCTTGCGTCACCGATATCATCACCGTTCCCTCTTCCCAATGCACCGCATCGTGGCACTCGGAGGAAATTGATCGGATAGTCGAAGATACACCAATCAATTGGCACCCCGCATTTAACCCCGAATTAGAACGGGACTTCATCGAGGGAAAATGGCTGAAGGTTACCACGGATGAAGCAGATGGGATACCAGTTGTGGAAGAGAAAGAAGACATCGAGGAAGAGATCAATATTCAAAACCTCCAACGCATTCACGAAAACTGGGATGCAGATGAAGGAGATGATGATGATGACGAACCATCTAGCTTCTACTCCACATCAGCACAGTCCACCTCTGACGATGACAACTGGGAAAGCGATAACTCATTCAGGACGAACGAGTCTTAAGGGGGGGGTAATGTTATGGTTTATTCATTTTTCTTCGTTTTACTCAGCCTGATTACTCATATGCGATCACAACGGACACATTCCCACAGTACTATTATTAGCGTACCCATTTGTATTTAAGTAGAGCCTCAGCTGGCCTAAACCCCAGCTTCGGCTAAGGTTTAATCTACCTAACATCGAACTCCGTTCTTCGTGACTATCTGTCCCATCGACTTTCATCGCCTTTGACTTGCTAGAGTATCGTCTACCGAAGTGCGAGTAGCGATCCTAGTACGATCTAAGTCAATAGAGTTAGTGGCTAACAACTTTGTTTCCATATGAAGTCAGTGGCTTGGAAGATCGTAGTCATTTAATGAGTCTTGGGTTTGAAGCACATGTTAAGCATCTGTTAAACCTCAATGATAGTAGATTTCAGACACATCGCACCTTTCTATTCACAGCGTTTAACATGATACAGCGTCGGAAGCTCCTTCTCCATACTAGCTTCAGGGTGAAGAAAAAGAATTTTCCTCAAGTTGCCAACAAGTTTGCTACTGTATCTGCTGCAGCTGTCGCGGCCATTGCTGAACGTGTTTCAAATGGTGACTTTAAGACCGCGAACACGCCTGAAGAACGTAGAGTGTTGACATTGATGAAAGAGGTAAATGCAGTAGCTACAGGCATTCCTGGTTCAAGTATGGCACGCGTTGCTAAAAGAAATGAAGTAAAGGGTCTTATGATGGACAAAGGACTGGTGAGTTTTTACATTACTATTAACCCTGCTGACATATATAACCCTGTCGTTAAATTTCTTGCCGGTTCGGAAATTGATGTTGATGATATGTTACTATCCGAGGTACCAAATTATTGGGATCAAAGTGTCCTTGTCGCAAGGAATCCTGTGGCTGCAGCTACATTCTTTAATGTGTATATGAAGGCGTTTATCCGTTGCATACTGGGATATGATCCTAAGCAAGAGAGTGTTGACGGGGGTGTCCTTGGGTTGGTGAAGGCTTATTATGGTTGCGTTGAAGCACAAGGCTGAGGTACCTTGCACTGCCACATGATGGTCTGGGTCGAGGGTTCTTTGAATCCTGATGAGATCAAAAGAAGAATTATGCAAGATAATGATGTAGAATTTCGAGACCGTCTTCTTGCTTTTTTAGATGATGCTATTTCCACCTCTGTACCTTCTGGACCTAAAGACGATAATGTTTCCATTCCTTCTGATGTTTCTCATGCCTGTACTGTGCGAGAAATCCAAAGAGGCATTCCCGATCATCTTATTCAGGAGGCTAAGGACAAAGACTTTCGAAACTTGGTTAAGGATTGTCAGATACATTCGCATTCAAAACGTGTTATAAATATTGTAGTAAATATGAGCATGTATGCCGATTTGATATTGATGAGAATAATTACAGAGAATATTCTTCTTTCGACTATGAAAAAGGTGAACTGTGTCTTCGTTGCCTCAATGGTTTAGTAAACAACTTTAACGACATGATAATTAGAGCTGTTCATTGTAATATGGATATTAAGTTTATTGGCTCAGGTGTATCTGCAAAGGCTATATTATACTACATAACAGATTACATTACGAAGTCCCAGCTGAAGTTGCATGTTGCTTACACTGCTCTTGAACTATCCATCAAAAAATTAGGTGAATATAATCCTGAGGAGAACGAGATGACGACTTGTGCTAAGAGATTGTTACAGCGTTGCTCTTATGCTATGATATCCCATCAAGAATTGTCTGTGCAGCAGGTAGTTTCATATCTTTTGGAATATGAGGATCACTTTACATCTCATGAATTTTCACCCTTATATTGGATGGCGTTCGAAGCATTCATTGATAGTGAGCAACCGTCACCTGAATGTTGTGTTTCTTCTAAAATGACAACTACTGTTGTTGACCCTGAAGATCAATCACCACCTTTCTTAAATGACACTTTTGTTGGCTTCGATGCCTTGCCTCATTTATCCAACACGGACGCACGCTCTCAGAGTGTTAATGGTAGCCATGAAGTAGATAATGAATGTGATAATGACAGTAGCGATGCTGATAGCGATACCTCCTCCAATGATGATGACAATGAGTTGGTAGTGTCCATTGATCCTGGCGGTCATCTCGTAGCATGCGCCAGTCGTGTCAGTGATTGTCAGCTTCAGGGCGAGTTTCTTTGAGACCTTAACCTGTGGGAATACATTGCTAGAGTCAAAAAAATTAAGACTACAGTTAAAAGGTCAAAAGAAGCATACGATGAAGATAACGAGGATGATGCTGATGATGATAACTTTTGGGAAGGCACTGATAATGACATTGTCTTTACAGATGATGATCCTGGAGCTGAATTTCCTTCTGAAGATGATGCTAATGACAAGCAGGAAACGATGGCTGGGTTCTTTACTTCTATCACATCCAGTAAGTGGCGTACTTTAGATGCCATGTTGAATGATGCTCACCATCTCAGACCAAAGACCAAATTTGATGAGTCCCATCCTGAACATCAGACTCATCACCAGGTAGTTTGTTCTCCATCTCGTCGAAAGATACCTGTGCCTTCGGGCGTCAGTATCCCGAGACGAGACCACGACAACGTTTACACCCGGTATTGTAGATTGATGTTATTGCTGTTCAAGCCATGGTTCCATGCCAGTGATCTTCGTGCCAACGGTCAGACTTGGATAAACACGTTTCGACAGTTCCACGAGAGTTGTGGTACCCATATTGTCTCTATCATGGATAACATGCAGATTCTTCATGAATGTCGGGATAGTCGAGATGACCATTTTGCGCAACGCCATCTCCGTAAGCAACAGATGTCGATGAATACCTACCATCGTAGTCAGCAAGAAAATGATGATTTTGATGATGACAAAAATACTGAAGAGGCTATACTCGAGCACCTTCATTCTTTAGATACCATTGCTTCTGACAGAATGTTGAATGCAAAATGCTACGTCGAGGAATGTCTCTTCTATGGGGAAAAATACGGTATGTTTCAGGCGAAGGAGCACTTGTCTACCTGTTACAATCGCGGTTTTGCTGGTCGAGTTGAGGAAGTTGATTCTACTTCTCCCAGACTACCTTCGGAAATTCTGTGGAAGGTCGCCTACGATGACCGAAAGGAACAGTGGAAGAAGACGACCTTGCACTTGACCACTGGTGAAAGTCCATGGGGCTTGACCAATAACCATAACACAACTTGTTCGAGAGCGAGTAATGTTTCTGATGGATCTGCTTTCAGAAATGCACTCGTTAACCCTGTTACTAATATCCCTAGTATTCAAACCGACATACCTGTTAATGCACCTGTCCATCATGTTGATATAGAGTCAGTGATAGTTGATAACAATCTAAATACTGAGCAGGCCAGAGTGTTTAGGATTATAGCTGAACACAGCTTGTGCTCAAAGATAGACCCTCTTTGAATGTTTCTCGGTGGTCCCGGTGGTACAGGTAAATCGACGGTGATAAATGTGGTGAAAGGTTTCTTTGACTGCACGTGGTCAGAGTAGACAGTTCCGTTTAGCATCCTACACTGGTATCGCTGCGAGGAATATCCAAGGAATGACTCTGCATTCTGCATTGATGTTGGGTAAGGCAAATCGATGTGGTGTGTTTACAAAGACAAAACAAGAGCTTGTGGCAATGTGGCAGGGTGTCGATTATCTTTTCGTTGATGAAATTTTGATGGTCGGTTGCAAGATGCTTTTTGATATATCGTCTGCTTTGACTGTTGCAAAAGAGGACACCAGTATATTTGGAGGAATGAATATAATATTTGCTGGTGACTTTGCTCAGCTGCCCCCTGTCAGAGATCGCAAGTTGTATGGCAGCATCACTACTTTCTCGACGTCGCAGTATAGTCAAGATCAAGTAGCAGGGAAGCTTCTTTGGTTGTCTATAGATACTGTGATCATTTTACATGAAATCTGGAGACAAAAGGGTTCAGAGAATGCCGCGTTTGTTCAATTATTAGAACGCTTATGAACTGGGATATGTACTGATGCGGATTACAACCTTCTTTCTACACATTTGCTGAGCAACTGTTAAACCGGATTGGTACAAACAACCTTGGTCGATGACACCATTGATTGTTCCTCAGAATGATGTTAAGGATGCTTTCAATGAATGTATGGCACACCGTTTCGCTGAAGAACATGGAAGGGAACTTCATTATTACTACTCATTGGATACTCACAAATGCTTACCTATCACTGACTGCATTCTGCGAGATCATCTTCAGTCTTTGTCATCAGGAAATACAAATCAAAGGTTAGGAGCTTTGCCTCTTGTGATTGGGATGTCCATAATGATATCAACAAACTTTGATGTTCCTGGTGGTGTTGTGAATGGATCCGTCAGTACACTCGAGAAAATCCGTTACAAGACTGATGAGGAAGGTCGCCGGTATGCTTTATCCTGTGTTGTTAAGCTTCCTTCAATGATTGCTGAGAAGCTGCCAGAATTGGCTGAGCGAGAAGCAGCAGCATTGCCCGATGAGGTCGACTTAGACTTCACTCACCCTTACAGTCATTGTAGGTGTCAAATACAATGCACCCAGCTTCCCATTATGCCAGCATTTGCATTCACCGCGCATAAAGCTCAGGGTCAAACCATGGAAACGGTTTTGATTGATGTAAAGTCTTGTCGTGGGACAGAGAGTCTGTACGTGATGATTTCGAGGGTCAAGTCTCTCTCAGGTTTGCTTATTTTAAGACCATTCGATTTGTCTGTGATACAAAAGAACCCGTCAGAAGATTATCGAAAGGAGAGTAAAAGATTGAATATCTTACGATTACAGACACTGGAGAAACATGGAAACGATGAAGAAAGGAGAACAGCCAGTTTAGAGCTCTGCAAATTTATAAGTGAGAAAGCACCCGTAAACCAGTATATCAGCACCTGATGCAGACGCCTCAGAACCTGGTGACCGAAAGATTACAGCATATTCAAAATGCTATAAATGCACTAGACCGCCATTCAGTCAGAGTAGAAAGAGGTACAGCGAAACAGTCCAGTACAAGAACTTTCTATGCCTAGCAAGGGAGAGCAGAGGTACCAGCCATAAACGCGTTAGAAACTTGGGAGATAATGGTGTTACAAGTACGAAGAAGAAACCGTGTCTTCGATGAAGCGTGATCACGTGTTTTATACAAAGAGCAATCAAGAGTCCTCTTCAGTCTTTCTTCACATTCTTGCATTCATCTCCTTAGCCAATGCCCTACAGTCGATAAATGTGAGCTCTTAAATCTTTTGCGACGTGAAATTGCTTGATTACTCACGTTATCATGATCTTTTGTAGCCATTCAATCTCTACAACCTGAATATCTTCGCCGCCTGTAAGGTTGTGTACCTTTACAACCAATACGTTACCCTTGAACCGTGGACCTGTACGCAGCAGATATGGGGAAAGTTGTCTGTTCTGTAACGCCAGCGTGCGCTTCTGATCGCGTATGAAGTACATTGCCCATCTTATTGTGCTGGTGCGTTTCAGTATTTTCGCTCCTCCGATTGTATGATCGCTGCCATTATCATCCGTATGGACTTGAAGCCATCTCTCCGGATGAAAATTGGCATCGCCAATACAGTGAGTCCTCATATGTGTTTCAACATGGACAAGTTTTGGCATGAAACAATGTGTACCGAACAATAGACCTTGGCATATATGTTTGGCCCCCTACAGATTATGACCAGCAGCACATATAGTGTTAAATGACACTTACCACCCGTTTCATTATTTCCTTGTTTTGCAGATCGACAATGGCTTCTATCACGTTAGGCTTCAGCATCATTACGATTTCATTCGTGGGATGGTAATAATCATTCTGTTTATATAGCTTTCCTTTCGTGTTTCTGGGATCTTTTATCTGTCCTAAATCGTCTGTTCGTCTGACCTACTATTCTGTCTCGTGGTGTTCTAACAATGAAGGTGTTTCAGTTTTTCCCGTTGTTGTTTTGAACACGTCGATCTTATATTTCATCTCAGCTACCCTTCCTGCAACAAGACAACCACGGTACTTCACGAAACAATGGGAATGTCGTTCTGAAAATGTTTCCAAGGAGCCTGCTGCAATGGATACCATGCCACTATCAGATACTGTTACGACGTGACCCCGTATTGAGAAACTCAAAGATTCCTTTTCCACACTGCATGCTGTGACAAGACACAGATGTACCTTCAAACTCATGATAATGCAACAATACAGATGTCTCATTACCTCTTTATGTTTTCAAATGCACTCACCTTATATTCCCTCTTCTCAATACCCCTCCACCTTTCCTCCCTCGACATCTGCCCCTCCTCAATTGACCTCTGACGCTTTTGGGGAAAGACATGGCAAGTCTCTGTAGGGAACTCATCCTAAAGATCATTGACAAGGTCTGCGCCACCAAAGACCAGGCTACTGCCAGAGCATGTTCTGAGGTTGCTCCCTTTTTAGTGTGGCCTTCTCGTCCACTTCTTTTCCACACTATATGTGTTGACAACGACACCGACATACAATGTTGGAACAGTTTTCTTGACTTCAATGCTAAACTCTGCCCCGACTTCGCCGTTCCACCTCATGTCCGGCATTTGGTTATTTGGAGTTCCGGCCAATCAATATATGGTCACGCTCCTGTTACCACCGAACAGCTCATTCATCGCTTCCATAACATCACCACACTTGACCTTCGAGGTCGTATTAACATAGACTGGACCAACTTGAAAGTCCAGCCATTGCCACTTGTACGCTGTCTGAACTTGCAAGGATGTCCTTTGTACGATGTATCCATAAACATTTCCCAATGCTTCCCTTCCCTCACTATTTTCAACGTCTGAGACACCGTCCTCCCCGATGTGGAGAGCTGTACTGAAGACGAGAACACTTTCCTTGCCGAACCTCCCCCTTTACGCATCATGACCATCGATTCTTTATGGGGTGAACATGTCATTGACTTGGTTCAACTATTCAGGATGATTCCTTGGTACTGGACTGTAGACACCCTCGTGGTTCGATGTAGTCCTCGCGTTTTGGATCGCTTTTTCGAACAGATTCCGGACATGAAGGTTCAACTCAAATCTCTGCATTGTATGTCACAAGGTGCATTTCAGTTGTTTTGTCTACCCCATCATTCTCTTACGTTTTCCATCAATAGGTCCTATAAAGCTGGCAGTATGTCTCGAAAACATCGAACATCTTGTAGCATTAGAAGCATTCGGCATCCATATCCTCGACGTCAATGTTGATAATGTGCTTCCGGGACTCTGTCGTATCATATCCCTCCATTTAAATTCCCTCCAGATCGGCTTTGGCATTACCTTGTTGGGTAACAATCCCTTCGAACTGTCGAGCGCATGGAATACATTCAGGGATACTATCTGCGATGTAACTCATTTCTCTCATTTAGTTGAGGTTGAGATATGTATCTATGATGCCAGCCTGGTCTGCTAGATTTCTGTTTGAAAGATGTTAGTTGACAGTTAATTGTGATACATCAGGAGTGTCAGTTTACATCCAGCCCATATACAGTAATTCCATCAGGATGACAAAGTGGCTTAGTAAGCTTCCCAATCTGTGTCAATGATGGCATCATTAGAAAAGAGAGCAATCCAGGGAATTGAACCTGGGACCTCAAAAATAAATCCAATAATGTCACATGACTTTCTCAAGCAAGCATGCTAACCACTACACCATACTAGCATTATATATATATCTTTTCATCTCTATATATACCCTCCCTCCCTTAACATTTATGACCTCATATTGATGCCCTCCCTTTGCTCTGCTCTGGTGCGCTCTTTTGCCTTTTTAGGCTCCCCAAATCAGCCCATCAATTTTGGCTGGATCCAGTGGCAGTGCTGCATTTTTAATACCTAAAATAGGGGCATTGATGGGCTGATTTGGGGAGCCTAAAAAGGCAAAAGAGCGCACCAGAGCAGAGCAAAGGGAGGGCATCAATATGAGGTCATAAATGTTAAGGGAGGGAGGGTATATATAGAGATGAAAAGATATATATATAATGCTAGTATGGTGTAGTGGTTAGCATGCTTGCTTGAGAAAGTCATGTGACATTATTGGATTTATTTTTGAGGTCCCAGGTTCAATTCCCTGGATTGCTCTCTTTTCTAATGATGCCATCATTGACACAGATTGGGAAGCTTACTAAGCCACTTTGTCATCCTGATGGAATTACTGTATATGGGCTGGATGTAAACTGACACTCCTGATGTATCACAATTAACTGTCAACTAACAGTGTTTGATGCATCAAAGTAGCAGCTATAGATGATGATGCGGCGCAATGTGGTAGGGTCTTCCTACAATTGACAGAAAACAATCTTAAGTATGTATTTTCCACTCTTGTTAACTGCCCTATCAAAATGAACATTCATCTTCGGGGAGAGTAAAAGAACACTCTGTATCTTTCTCTTCATATCATAATTTTATTCCGTATATTGAAAATGTATGTATTCAAATGACATATCGCTTCATTTCATATTAGCTGTATACTTAGAAAATACAAATAAAAATTAGGCTGAATTCGAAATTATGTCCACAATCGGCCCGCCCATGCGTTGTGTCACTCCCTCTATGCACATTTCATTTGTCAGAGACCTTGACCATTCATCAGTACCCATAATAACACAGTCGCATGAATATAAGATACTCATGATATCACTAGATCCTGTATCTCAGCAATTTCGGTCTCATTGATATCCTCTGCACCATTGAAATCGTGTGCTTTGACTACCAACACATTGCCTTTTATTGGACGACCTTTCTTTGGTAGAAATGCGGCTATCAGGTTGTTCTTTTGAGCACATGTGTACTCCTGCACGCGAATGAAGTACATCACCCATCTGACCACTCCAGTGCGTTTCAGTATCTTTGCTCTTCCAATAAACGAGTCGTGAATTGAGTCATTGATATCCGGAGTCACCCATCTCTCAGGGTGAAATGTTGCTTCCCCAATGTGATGCGTATGTTTATCCATCTCTACACAGACAAGCATCAGTGAGAAACAGTGCGTGCCAAATAATAATCCCTGACACATCTGTTCAATACCCTTTAACATGTGAGCATGACATTCATCACCATATACTTGGATTACTCACAACTGCCTGTAGTATGAGCTCATTCTGTAACTCCACCATCTCCTCTATACTCTGTGGTTTGACTTTGATCATGTTTTATGTTCTCAGTGCGTTCCTCCTTCTTTCCCCCTACCCTCTTTATTAACTTGTCTTTTAAATGTGTCTCATTTCTATTGTCTACACTTCAGATCATGGGTCAGCCATACAGTCATGCCCAACATGGTCGAACGTCACGAGTAGCACTTGCCTTGTTTCTAAGACTCGTATGTTACATCACTTCGTGACTAGCCAGCGTTCCTTACCAGTAAATTTCCTCCTCACAAATCTATCCTTCACTATACTAACCATGCCATCTCTCCATGCAGAAATCATCATGAAAATCATCAACATCCTCGCAGATGAAGGAGATTTAGCGGCTGTATGTGCTTGTTGTGCGGTTGCTCGATTTTGGGTCTACCCTTCACGCTCGTTCTTATTCCACATCATACGTGTCAACACCCATACGGACCTGCAGTGCTGGAATAGCTTCTTGAAATTCAATGCCAAACTGCCCACCCTCTTCTCGGTGCTTCCACATGTGCACTGAGTGACTGTATGGAAAACAGGCCAAACAGCATATGGTGCATCACCCATCACAACCATTCAGTTCCTTCGTCTCTTTCCCAAACTCACTATCATCGACTTCAGAGAAGGTGTCATTGTCAACTGGACTGAGCTACATGCTCAACCATTGCCACTCATTCGGTGTTTGAACGTGCAAGGCTTTCATTTGTGGAGTCTAAGCCTCAAGATTCCAGGTCGCTTTCCCTTCCCTCTCTATCCTTAACATCTCCGATAGCTTACGCTGGGCCGGTCAATTTGCTGAAGAAGACGAAGCGTTAATCATGAACACCTCTCCTGGACTCCACGCTGATTCATTGAACTTGGAATGGGACCACAATGTCAATGATCTGATTGACGTATTTTCCGACAATCCATGGTTCTGGAATGTCGATACCCTCATCATCCAATGTGGAGCAGTAGCCTTGGATTGGTTCTTTGAAAATTTGATCAACATGCAGACTGAACTAAACACATTATATTGCAAATGTCATAGTACGTTGTTAATTACTCTTCCGTTCTATCTTTATTTATACATCATACAGCGTCATTAAAACCACTCGTTCGTTTTGAGAACATTGAATATCTCCCATCTTTGCAAGCGTTCGGCATGCATCTCCTTGATACAGACACAGATCACATCCTTGCCAGGCTATGCGAGTTAGCATTGCCCGACCTGTACATGATATCCTTTTCCTATGCAATCACCGGCCCCTCAGAAACACTCTTGGAGCATCGAGCAGTGTGGACCAGGTTCAGGGATGTTGTCATGGATGTTTCTCGTTTTCCTGCATTAACCGACATCGACATCGACATATATGGCAATCTGGGTGCGGAGGACATACACATTCGCATGATGTGGAATAACCTTATTTACCTGTTCTCATTCGTGGACAGTTCCAGGATCACTGTTAATGTACACACTGATAATGATGACACTACCGCGTAACTAAACGTAACTAATCTTTACATTATCCACGGGTCTTATTATACACATTAAAATACGCATGTTCAATCAGTCTTCTTTGGAATATACTAGGTCTTCATATGCACCATCATGTTAGAAATGCCATCCATCTTGGTGTCCACCACCCCCATTTTCATGCTACATCCTTTTGACACCGCACAACGTTTCTTGGGAGGTCCTTGTACTGGGCCATCTTCTTTTGTTTGCATCCTTGAAATTGTTTTTAGAATCTTCATTGAGTGCATTAGATTTGGTTTACTGCATTAAAAATTACACTGTACCTTGATGCCTCCCCATTCGATGGCCGTACAAGAGTCGAGTCATGCTTGAAATTGTACTCGACGCGGCATTTTTATCAATCTGAATGATAAGCCCAGATCCACGATGTGCCCAGGTTTCAGCAGAGCTGGATTCATGTCCGACACGAAACTGAAGAGTACTCAATATATGTCTAACATGGGATACATATAAATAACACGTACATTTCACCACCAGTGGTAGGCCCCCACTTCAAATACGACACCACGTTGTCCTCTGTATATTGATGGGATCCTTGGGTCATCATATTTTTCAATACATTCCCATAGTCGATTGAAGAAATATCAACTGTCGACATCCGAGCCTTGCCCACAGGCATTAACAATCGAGTTTGTCCGCGAATAGCTTTCAGATTGCCCAATACGAAGTTATTCATCATATTGACTTTGACATTGAACCGGGCCATGAACGCATTTATGGCTTCGATTCCCTGAATGGCTCGACTGAACGTGTCGTCTTGACTGCTACTGACAATAACAACTGATTGCATGAGGTCGTTCAATTTCCCACTGCCTGTTATTAGAAATATGCTGAATCCTAGACTAAAAAGAATACTAACGAGTATTCCATTTCGTTGCCAATAACAGGTGGGTGATGAGCTTCTGCTAAAATGCCTTCCACTTGCAGTACAACTTCCTCCTGAGAGTCCTTCCAAACAAGGTACGCGAATTCATCGGAAGTGTTCGTGTTGACAATGAAAGCATTATCGATTAATGCTTCATCTGCGTATGTCGCCAATTGCCATCGAGCATCCATACTCTCTGACTTGCGCAAACATGCATTAGCAAGTACTGCATCAGCACGTGAGCAGTGTCTATTCAGCCCGAGTTGAACTTATTATGTATGAATGTCCATTTGCTTCACAACCTCCTTCAACTGTGCCAGGTCGACTCATGGGGTACAAGATAAGGGCATTAATGTCAGAGGTTTGTACATATCAATGAACGTGTGAGGATAAATTGAAAGTATACTTTCCAGATGACCATCGTTTTCCATCCATCACTCTTGTATTTGAGCCTCTTACCACTCGCCTACTACCAGCTGACTCGCATAATGGCTTTGTGTTTTACCCGCTGTCTCACTTGGAGCATACCACACAGACAAAATTGGACTACGATGATGCCCACATTTACCAGTAAAAAAATCCTTGAATTGTTTCATCGTTCGACTATAGTTTGCATGACCTGACAACAAACACATTCAATCTAGCTATGAATTCAACGATATCTTTGTACCGTCATTCAGCTTCTTGAATCAACATCTGATTTTCCACATGATATATCTGGTGAGCATTTCTTTCTTGTCCCTTCCTAAACACCTCAGAATTATTATTGAATTCTGAAATCGCATGTTTTTATGTTAAGTTACCCACAGGAACATGATAGCTAATGTTCCACCTCTCTTGTTATGTACATGCATAAAAAGCAGGGGTACCACTATGAGCTCATCTTCGTTAGGATCCCACTCGTACAAACTATAACTACATCAAAAATGCACAAAAAGAATTCCAAGTGAGTGTGATCGCTTCCTTTCGCCTCATTCCTATCAGATTCTTATGGACCACCCAGGGTTTCTCCCACTAAACGTGACGCTGATACGCCTCCTCCCATGGAGAATGAATCAAAGCAACCGAAAGTAGATATATCTGTGTCATGAGTGATTTTAGCGTAAATCGTCTCAAAATCAATGTTCATACATTTTACTACAGTGGATCTGCTTTGGACAGTACCCTTTTGGATACCAACAAATCTGAATCGGTCGTTACCATTCGCACATACCGAGAAGTATCAATACTATTTCGTATTTTTTCTTTTCAGTACATTGAATGACGTTCCACAGCAACCCAACTTCCTCGATTCCTATCGAGCCCCTTCCCGTCCAAGATGGAGATGTGAAAAGGTTTGTATTTGTGGTTTGAGAGTTCGCCCCCTCTAACGCAATACTGACAGTGACCCTCACAAATACAGGGAAAGTGCCGACATCATCGAGACAGATGCCATGCCAGAAAAACAGTAAGAGATTCACTTCTGGAAATAGTAGTTGTCTGATCGTGCTTTGTAGTCGATAAAAAGGATGCAGAGAACAAACGTAAGCGATCCCCGACTCCTGTAATCAAACCGTAAGCTTTCGCTTTCTTCAGTCATCTTGCTTATTGTTGATCAACAGTAACCTCAACTCTTTCTTCCATTCGTTTGTGTCGAGTAAACCTGTGATGATTTTGCCACACGTGTTCGCGAGTTGGGAATATCATACAGCGATCCTACTGCCGTACCCCATCACTCCGTTCGTCCTTGCAGATCATCTTGGCGGTAATGAAAACAAGGCAGAGTGAGTCATTCGTGCTTTTGATATAGGTTACATTATTCTGAATATACTGAAACTTGTACAGACGCATCTTGAAATATGCTCTCACAGCGGAAGGAACCAACCTATACAATTTATTTTCAGTGCAGCCGAGGAATTTTCGTTACAGTGTCATGAACAAGTCCAACGACGGTCGCAAGATTGTACGCGCTTCTGATAATGTGGATGCTAGCTTCTACATGGTAGGACGGGTAACGCATTGCAGTCTGGAGAACGGAGAATACAACAAAGAGATCAACATTCAACCACTGGGATCACCTTCTACCCCGATGTGTAGCAGTTATATTCCAGATATTGCGCTTTCAACAACCTATTTTCAGTGTATACAAAGATGGATTAACCATTTCTTCCTACCAGAAACCCATGGAAGGTTCGTCTTTCTCGACCAGTCTATTAAGTTAAACTGGTTTTAATTTTTATCAGGACAGAAAGAGCCAAAGGTTTCGACCGGTGCCAATGAATGGTGAGAGTCATGGACCACATGAGTGGTTACCAATATGTTGCTAATCACACTCGTATTAATCGTTATACCCTGCTTAGCGATCCGTGCCTGGAACCATGAAGGTATATAGGGATTATCTGCGCTGCTTTTCCATCAGGTCTGATGTTCACAAAGTTCCCATGTTTTTGGGCCATTCGAAGTTTGCGTTGACGCATTATCCTGCTCTTCCCTTGGCAGATATCAAGTTTGGGGACTACGCGTTAGTAGTCTTTATGATTGGTGGATATCGGTCCTGCGAGGATGTCGAATGCATCTCTCTCAATGTACAATTCGCCATTCACTTGGAAACTCAGGACAGTAAAGACTGCACAAGCACCTTTCGATTCTTTCTATGAAGATTTTGGAGATGAGACTCCTCTTGGAGTGGATGACACTCATGTAATGGAAAGATATTCTGGTGACATAACTGATATTCCTGTTTCTGTGCTACCTTCTGGTCCTGTAATGTAATTCATTTGTACTTCAATTATTGTATTACTACTACTTAATGCCTCAGTTAAATGCAACCCTGTTTTTGTTTGACGATACATTTGTTCTGAAGCGAAAACAACTCAGCTAAAAGACGGACTACAAAATCAGCATCAATCAGGCCTGGTTCGTTCCTTCTTCTGTGACTTGCATCATATACTGATCGTAATGCCTATCCTCACGTTACTTATCCCCTTGTTTCGTGAAACTGCTAGATATCTTAGTAAATGTGCAATCCGATATAAAATACCATCCACTCAGGTCAGTAGGATTCTTGTTGTCTCGTACCCATGCAACCACATCACCCCATTTCATTTTTGAAAGAAAACCCCATACAACCTCCCCTTTCCATCGATGATCTTCTCGACTGATGAGATGCTTATCAAAAGGATCGAAACCGACTACATAACTATGCATCAGTCTCCACCGACTTATGCCGGTCCTGATTCCGACCCTCCAAAAGTAAGTTTACCTACCTTTACACCTGTCCAAGTCGTTTATTCCGCTGTAGATCAATACAAATAATCCTTGTCCATTTTGGAAATATGCCCCATGTCTTGCTAGTTCTCCTACCTCCTCAGCTGACGCATTCACTTGTGAATGCCAGTGTCTCATTCACAAGGATGTCCTATACTATTGCGAGCCACTCAAAGCAGTTCTCACTTGCTATTTGGTAAGGGTCGTTACCTTTATTAATGAAACCCTTGATCCTACATTATATAGAACTACAAGCTGAATCGAGACATTCAAATGAACACGAGTACAGAAAAATAAGATTGGAGCATCCATCCTTCTCTTTCATTGATGAGCACTGTCACCCTTTACCTTCGCATACCATTCAGAACCACAGGGAGCAAATGATATTTTCTTTTTTTGCGCCATGACATCCTCCTTTTCCACTTGTACAAGTTGTGTTTGGCCAGTTGATCTTAATTATAAAAAGATCAATGACTTCATAGCTACCGAAGAACTAGTCTTACAGTTCCTCGAATATAGCGACATAATATCCCTCGCACGATTGTCTCACTGCAGTCGTACTTTTCGTCATCTTGTCCGTTGCATCGTCACCACATGGCTACGGTCCTTTCTCACTCATTTCATGCCACCATCTATCCTAGCCCATTTCTTCACCACACTCGATTACATGAGCGCATCAGTTGTGGGTTCCGTGGTGTTACAGGTTCTTACTCCAGCTTGCAACTGGAAAACAAATAATTTGAATATCATAACACCGAATGGGACGTATGCATCCTGGATCATTTTCTGTCGTGATCATGCCTTCAAGCTTTGCAAGTCTATTGATGGCTTGGATTATCATCATTGCCAAATGGGGGGCTAGCTCGGTCACTATGTATCAGCATTCCGTTTTTCAGGTAATGGTCTCTAACTGTACCTTGATCCTACTTCAGGAACTGATTCTAGTCCAGACAGCATTTATTATCACAGAAAGCAATTCTCGATCGATTTTTGCTCCCATCCTGACATCCGAGGCATCAAGTCAAATGAACGTTATCACATCCAGCCATATATATTGTCTATACCCTGCAATTACGTTGACCAGGGCCACAGTAAATGCGTGGCATGCACCACAAGGTGGTCCTGTACCAAATCCCCACAGAGCGTTATGCCATACCAACGAAGGCGCCTCGCCGAGCAAAAATTAACGCTATATGAAAACAGTAAACGCGACGATAAAGAGTGCGGCATTGAGTGCCTGGAGCTCATGTGGTCATTATGAGGACTCAGAGACGTAGGCATTCTTCATTGGGGAGGCTGGAGAGGTGTAAAAGCTGGTATGGACGAACTCTTACCCCCATCCTCCCTTCATTATAAGTGGTCATTAGGTATTATTTGCCAGAATTCTTGTTGTCATTGACGCGCTACACATGGCTCATAGTCAAACTTAATGTAAATAAATTGGATAGTGAACATCGGAGAATGGGCCGAAAACATGAAACTATTTTTAATATTACAAAATCACATGTACAAAAAAATCACATGTTTAAAATGACGTGTTCAAAATGTAATGCTCAAAACGGAATGATCTCAAGCTCCTTGACGTGTAACACGAAGACCTAGGAATGGCTGGTCAAAACATCAGCAGTCTTTAGACATCTAGAGATACATACTTCGCATTGACTTGATGCAGACAAGTGCTTCTTCAAAGTCACTAAAACATGGACTGGAAAATCAGCTGACTCGCTCAACATATCTTCTGTCATGGGCAAATGAATTTGAGACCCCATTTCATTGGACGAATCAGGTAACCGATATCCTGGTGCATCTACTGACTAGGAAATTGTAAGTGTTGTACAACTGACAATATTATGAAGGACAAAACTCACGACAACTTGCAGATCCGCGTAAAGCATCAAGTATTGCTTATGACCCTCGTCCTCGAAAATCCAACCTCGAGAAGACAGATTCTATATCATGTTTGAGTCCTCAGCTTGGTCACCATTAACATACTATAAATAAACTAACCTTGTTCTGATCCCTTAGAAACAACCTGCTCAAAGTGTTAACTTGTGCATTGAATAAAATTTCTCCGCTGCTGTCCCTCAAGGTCGGTCCCAAACAAAGCCAATGATTATTATGCATCATGGGGAACTACCAATACGTGAGTCATGAATGCAGTGTTTCTGCACCGACTTACGAGTACATCTCCCAACATGCACATCCCAAAGTGCAATCGTCCGAGGAGTGCGCCCTGATACATGGTGTGTTCGACATTGTGGTAATATGCACTGGTCGTGGTGTTTCCTCATGAACATAAAGGTCCTTTTCATATACAAGGTGGCGCAATGGTGGTTTGGGAATGCTGATAAAAAGAACGGACGATGCAAATCAAGAGTTTGAGCTTTATCCATATCCATGATGGTACAGTTTTTTGGCTTTCCACAACATTTATCTACTGAAATGTCTCACTTTCTCTAAGTAGGCACAATACGACCCATCTCAAAAAAGAAATCTCCCCACCTTCAACCACCTGATTACAAAAAAGGTCACTTGCACGATTGAAATGGATAGCAAAATAGACTGACCATCTCAAATACATAGGCATCTGTATCAAATCATCCCCTGGAAAAAGGTGTCCAATTTCAAATGAACTCCCTTCATCACCGCGTACCAGCTTCATAATTAACAGATTTCCCTCCCCATACAAACCCATCAACTGTAATGCCATGTTGTGGTCTCTCCCATTCCACTGCATATGAGAACATAATGAACCATGAATACGTCCTCCAATTCCTTCATCCCAACATTCGTATCTATCACACCTCCCATGGTTCATGCATGACCCAACCAGTAATCACATCAACATCGTCACGGGTTTGATACTCCTGGGCGGATTCAATTAACGGAAGGAACCAGTGTGAAAAGTAATGCTTCGATGTTCAAAAAAAGCGGCCCAAAAGTATGGTCTTCCCTATCCATAAACTTAGTGCCATTAAATATTGTGAAAAATATAGCAAGCTGACTGATTGTGAGGATGACTTTGGCTTTTTTGCTGAACTGTTCGTCCATTGTAGAGTAGGTATATTCCTACCCGGTGCGAGTTGGCCACCTTATCAGCACTGTGATTCACAAAATCTGAGACTTTCTTTATGAGAGTCTCAAAACAAGAATGAAAACCTCCAATGTCACGAGAACGAATATGATATCACAAGAATGAAAAATATCTCTAACAATACCGAAACCGTTTATTATGCTCCGCGTCTTGTCCCACCACATACAAAACTATGTTCTACTACCCTTCAGACAGACGTCGCCTACATGTCAGTCTTCGCAGCTTCCTCTCATTTAACGCCTCCCCCCAAAATCGAAATTAATGACGTACAAACACTCCCGGATTCGAGTCCTATAACTATAAAGGCGAGATATGGATTTGGTCGCTGTGTAACATTACACTCAACTCTCGATCAGATAGCTGCCTCCACTGGATACGAACACATATTTAAGCTCAAAACTACCACATCTTTACGGAAGCTATTCTATGTCTATGCCGAGACTATCGGAAAGGAAGTAGATGAATTAAAGTAGGTAACAATTATAATTCCGAGGTGTTACTCATGTTTGAATGGTAGATTTATATACGAAGGACAACGTCTGAACCCCCACAACACGCCAAATACGTATGAGATGGAGAACGGAGGTACACTCGACACCGTAAAATATAACTATATTGATGTCATCAGATACGATCGATGTCATGCTCGAATGTAAGTACGCCATTGTCCTTGAAAGCAACATCGCACAGATGCTCCTCTGTTCAGAAATTGGAGGACAAATGCAAAAAACAGAGTTTGAAGTTTGAAAGATAAAGCTTTTTGTACTTGTATTTTTCCATCCACATTTTCAATGAACATGCATAATGCTAACATACCCTGCATGCTGCGAAAAAAAAATCAGAAAGAGGTTATGTAAGGTAGCGGGCTTTGCCGCTCGCGGCCTTACTCGTTATTTCATATGGCTCACGCGCATCCCGGAGCGCTTCATTATGATTCTTTTCCGAATAGTCAGTGACCAATTTCCAATGCCCCTTGCATCTTTTTGACTTTGCTCAGATCTTTTACTGGCTCACAATGGCACGTTGGCCCTGGCCCCGCCCGCCTCACGTACGGCTGCGCCTGTCCCCTCTTTCGCTGCCACTCAGCCGTATCAAATCCGTGGTCGTCGTCCACGGAACCCCTCCACCATATTCCGGGATATATTCTTCGCTACATACAAGGTCCTTCTTCCAAGTAACGAAGCTGAAGTCAGCCGACTCGCTAGCGACGCTTGGCATGAACTTTCAGAGGAGGAACGGCTCTTCTACAAAACGATAGCTAAGTTGGAGAAAGAGGCGTATGAACTTGGAAAGTCTACTCACGCGTTGCAGCGTCGCGGTTCTACTGGGGATAAGGGCTCGAAGAACGACGGAGGGCGCAGGATGATCCCTTCTCTGTCGGTAGCCAATCTACCGTACGGGTCAGTTGCCCAAGGCATGGATGCACAATCTTTCTTCTACCGTACTCCCACTGCTGCGCCTGAGATCCCTCGTATTCAATATCCCCCTTTTTTCATGACGAACACTGATACGATAACCCACGATGTCCACGCGACTCAAGGACAAGGCATGACTGACGTCCAGCACGGGCGTGCTACACAGAGCATGCAAACTTCTCAGCAGTGGCCGCCTGTCCCTGCTGCCTTTGCTGAGAGTTCTGACTCATCAGATCCATAACCCTGTTTTCCTACTACCACGACGTCTCCGCCAAGTTTCGCAGTAATAGAAACCAAGCTGTGATCCCCAATATCTTCCTTCGCTCCTGCTGCTGCGCCCGTGCGGTCATCGCCCGAACTTTCGTTGATTCACATCTTCTCTGTATTGATAACCTGCCTCTTACATGATAGTTTATAGCCAACCACTGCATCGTTTACCCAGTCACCAAGCATGACGGGAACACATACAACCACAACAACGGCTGGGGAGAGCCTTCGACCACGTATGCATCCTCTTCGTCCTTCGCGGAAATAGGATCATCCAATCACGACGCAGGGGTCCAACAACCATGGAAGAGCGCCCACCCATGATGGAGGACCATCCACTTATTATGAGCTCCCTGCTGAGAACACTTGGGATGGTTATACGGTCAGCATCAGCTGTGATCGTCAGTCTACAATAGACAACCATCCTGAGCGCCAGTTCTTCTCTTTTTGATATGGTTTCATGATTTTTTATACCCGGTCATACAGCTCTGTAGCATATATTATTTCTCCGCGTGCAGTTCCAGTCTTGATAGTCACCAATAGACCGAACGCCCTGTACGTATATAAGATGCCTCTCTTGTACTCTTCATCTTGTCGAGTTGTAATAAAACAGACATCTGCTAGGTTTTCGACTTCGGTGCTAGTGAGTATTCTTACGGTATGATCCAAAGCCGATTTGCGGGCGCTAAGTCATTACTCCATCCATCACTCGTGCTGCCTTTACAGCCTTGAAGACGCGACGCCGTAGCAAATCGCCGCATACATGATGCTCATAATCGACTTCACCATCGGCAGATGTCCGCATTATACAAATACCAACAGTTGGATATTGGCAGGATGCAGATGCTATTCGCCATAAAGGTGAGGGCCGGATCTGCAGCGAGATTCCTGTCTTTCATCGGTAATGGTCGACAACCAGTGGGACGCGAGAGGTAAGATACTCTAAAAGTCGAATATATCTATAGCTGGCAGATACAAATACAGTATTCTACAAAGAAAAGGAATGTAAACAGATGAACGGGTTTCGCGGGAGATAGAGAATGATTCTACGCCACGTATACCAAGGCGTCCCCTCCTCGTTTGATATATTCTTCTCGAGAAGGATAGTCACAAAAACCTGATTCAGCGATGGGTGGAACTCAAGACGATACGCGAGATATCAAGCGGAACGTACCTTTCGGATAATAGCAACCTGCAAATTACTTCGCATTTTGTTCACTGTGTTTTGAGATGTTATGTTCTCATCAGGTTCACAACTTCCGTATTAACGAATCATGAAAATGACACGGATGCATTATACTTGCTGTCTAATCTGCAGTGTTCGCTGACAGCAGTACGTATTTCATCCCCCTATGCCCCGGCCGTACTTGTGGCTCGCCTTGGGTGACCGTGTTCAACGGTCTTGAAGATCCTCGTCGGCTTCTCATAATTCGATATTAAGGAACAAGTGTAAAAGTTATCGGGCTACAGGCCGACTCGTAACAGGTATATATCTCCCACGGCATTTTTAAGCGCCAACGCCAACAACTTGATTCATGTGATTCAAGAGGGCGTTCCTTAATACCTCACCCGAACTTCCATTATATGCTAATACACTCAAGTCTTCCACATCACGGTCAAGCTTATCAATGTATTCGGCTGCCCCGGAAAGATGCGCGACCTTGGCACAAGCAGCATGCAGACTGAGGAGTGTCTCGGATGGACGGGCAGATTCTCTTGATCTGGGGTGGTGAATGTTACCTCCGCCGGTAATCGCCGTCGGTACTTAGGATAAAGATTTTGTAGTTTGTAACAATTTGGGGTTTTCTGAGTAGTGGAATCAGTAAGACCACCAAAAAGTAATAGCGTAATGCGCACCGTCTTCTCAAACCAGATTTCCAAGCGATCAAACCAGTCGTGGACCATTACCTTCCATGGTCATGACATTGTAAAGAGAATGTACTTTAGTACCATTGGTTTGTTCAATGTCGTAGCCGAAACGCTTTAAAACTGCTAGCACTGAAGCGGCATAGTCGAGCTGGCAAGGATAAGGACATCAACAATGTAGAAAAACAGACAAAGGCGCACCTTTGTGTTGCTCGGGCCTTGGTCAGATACGTTAAAATACGTGGATTCCGGCACAATGTGTGCGCACCGTGTGTAACACGGTGCCTGCTTCCCCAATTTCGTCGGTGGAAGCCGAAGTTTCTTCAACTGTGTTGTGATCATAGGAGCCGGTCACTACACACCGAAACCCGTCTCGGACAAGAGCCTGGAAAAGGCAGGGAAATGTGACTTCTCTCAGGAGAGTGGCATGCACGTCGCCACTTACGAGATCCTTTGCTTCTGTATGGGGATTTGGTGCCTCCCGAATTTTAGACCTCAAATCCCTCTTGAGTACATCAAACGACGGGCGTGACGGATGATCTGAGGGGGCGGGCGTCCGACCTTTGAACTTCTTGACTGAGAGCCGGTTTCATATCAAGACTAGGCTTATCGCACCATGAAGGAGAACTTACAGGGACGGATGAAATAGTTGAGGAAAGTCTGCCCGAGTTGGGACAGCTTTGCGTGGTCCTGTGCGCACGAATGTATCACCTTGACGACTTCATGACGCGCGGAGGGGGGGGGGAATGGATAATCAAGTAGCCCAGTATCCTTGCGTGCATCAGCGCAACGCTACCGGCTGGGGCCGACTTCTCAAACTCGAGACAAATGTTATAGCACTGATGCCATTTTCATTCAGGCCATTTATGGTTTCGACGGGAGGGAGTGCAGCAGCAGGCATGATGGTAGGTTCGTTCCAAGCTCTTCTCTCATTGGCTACTTTTGTTTGACGACGCTTTATGTTTGGATTGTGTGGTCGCGGCAAGCTGCATCCGAGAAGGCTTGCTGCAAGATGGTATATCTCATACACCATCTGCGCGAAGCGTCGTTCTCCCTCTTCTCGTTGTTCATCCACACTGTCAGTGAGGGTTATTTGTAGATTGGAACTGTATTGACCTCTGATAAAATATTTTGGCTTAAAGCACTCTTTACTATTGATATTTCGCCCCAGAAAAGTCTTCAACCCATCAAAAATCCATCAGAGCCTTGAAGCTTCATGAAGCCTTGAGTGCGGCGTATTTCTTAGGTGCGAGTTCAACGCAATTGGGTATTTATACTAACATTTTAGCCTTGTTATGGCATACATTTCTGCTCATCAGTGACGCTCCTTTTCCATCTCAGCACGCCCTTCATTATTGGCACATCATCATGCAGCATCAATGCATCATGCCTCCAACCCTGCGACCCAAAACCCCCACCAAACCTTTAACTCGCACTCCAGGAACTCAGAGACGTCATAAGTATCCTCCAAAACGTCCTCAAGGAATTAAGAGCCGGTCCCTAGGCCCCAGAACCCGACATGCAATCAAGGGGGTATCACTGAACATCTGCGCACCCGTTTCCATCTGCCGTACAACCCCGACGACTGGCAGCCCCATACTGTACAGCGCGTACTACATGCATACGACTCTATCTTCTGCGCAGGTACAGGCTACGGCAAAAGTCTGGTGTTTCAAGCGTTGGCATCGTTGGGTGGGAAGGGCAAGCTTGTAATGGTCATAAGTCCTTTGAAGGCATTGGAACGTGGTCAGGTGCGTTTCTATGCAAAGCCTTCTTCAACGGTATGTCTAAATAGACTTCTGACAGGTTGAGGAACGCTCAGGCAAAGGGTATAGTAACCATTCCTGTGACCTGGAGTCTTTGGGACGAGCTTCGGTCAAAGGCACGTGGGCGATTCGAACTTGAGATTCTCGTAGTTGCTTGCGCGCTTCCACCTTCTATTGTATGTCGCGCAGAGTAAAAATATTAAGTATTTGCAATGTCAAAGCACCAATCCCAACAAATGTTTACACCTTGACGCATCCTGGTCTCCTCTCTTGTCAGTTTTATTTTGATCTACGTGCCTGAGTTGAACTTGAAGCATCTCAGAAAGAACGTAAACAGATGAACGGGTCTCGCTGGAGAGAATAATTCTACGCTACGTATCAAGGCGTCTCCTTCTCTTGTGAGGTATTCTTTCTCGAGAAGGATGTCAATAGCCTGATTCGGCGACGGTGAAATCAAGACGATACTTGAGATACCAAGCGGAACGTACCTTTCGGATAATAGGAATCTGAGGTGTGAATCGTTGGGAGACCTGTTCAACAACCTCCTGGACAAGTTGTTGGTTCGTCATCGACTTCTGTGCCTTCATGATCCTAGAAGAAGAAAAGACTGAGGTTCCAAAACCCTGATACAAAGCAGTCGACATACCGGACAATGGTAGCTTGGATAGCATACTTCCGATCCTCCTCCACGGCTCTCATCACCTCTGTTTGTCCAGATCCTTCGGCCTTGATAGGCTGATTCACATTGACTCGGATCTTCTTCGACTTGAAACCTAGAAAACTCAAATCAGTCGATGACAGCGCACCCAACTTGAACTCACTGGAGTTAAGACCGTACTGCTCAGACTCTTCGTCGACGAGGATCCTCGCATTGACAAGGACGGCAAGGACTTGGGTAATGATCTCCTTCGGAATCGATGTCGCCGTGATGAGCTCAGACAAAGAAAGCAGATTGTGACTATTATAGAGAAGCAGGATAGCCATCTGATACGAGCTCGTCATCAAGATATACCTCTGGTCAAGGTAGTTCGTCCGGAGCTCGTTCCTCGAGTAATTCCACAGCCAAGTCAGCTTCCGGCCCGAATGTCTCATCTGGTAGTATTTCTGGAAGCGCTCATATGTGGGATATATCTCCCTTGGGATGGGTGAATCCATGCGACGGACGATGTAAAGGCCAAGAATTCGAACCGAGGACCATGATGCTGAATGTCGCGTCATTGAACTGCTTCGTTAGATCCTGACTCACTGTTGCGTCTGTACACAAAGGATTAGCAATATCTATATGACTGAATATTATTGAGGACATACCCGTTAACATCTGCCGCAACTTGCTGGTATATTCGGCGCCACAGGCCTTTCCGAGTCTGGAGATCATGTCAGCTTCCCTTTCATCGGAAGCCGACACGCCGTATATAAGACGTTTCGACAGCCTCGCAGCATAAAAGTGCGAAAAGACATCCTTATCCTCTAAGTAATTGAAGACAGTCATCTATGGGTGTATCAACCAACATACGTTTCCCAAGATGCAACACGAACGCACCAAACGATCCAAGGCTCCCTCTATGTCTGCTCCTTCTGTTGAGTTGTCCTTTCGGAGTGACCGATCTGCGTATCTGACCAACAAGTCTGGCGATTTACTGCTCATGGTCGCCGTCATCGAATTTTGGTTAATGAAGGCTATGCACGCCTTACTCAGACTGCCAACAAATCCAACATCTCCATACAGATGCTGCGTCACGATCGCCGAATACTTGGTGTGGACCTCCAACAACGCATCAAGGTATGCCTTTGGATCCAGCTCCGCGTCGTTTACGACAAGTGTGGAGACGGCATCGAGGCCAGCCTTCTCAACTTGCCGCTCGAATTTATCCCTGAGACG